>NC_046156.1:156472079-156551034 GCF_011064425.1 Rattus rattus | reverse complement strand
ATGGGAGACCTTTCCATCTTCTGAGGACTTCTTCAATTTCTTTCTTCAGAGTCTTGAAGTTCTTATTGTAGAAATCTTTTACTTGCTTGGTTAAAGTCACTCCGAGGTACTTTATATTGTTTGCGTCTATTATGAAGGGTGTCGTTTCCCTAATTTCTTTCTGACTTTTGTATTTTTATGGTCATTTCTTTCTTTAGTTTAGGTAAGATTTCTTCTATATTTTTATGGAAGATATTTACTGGTCCTTTAGGTTGGGAATGTTCGCTCTCTTCTATACCTGTTATTCTTAGGTTTGATCTTCTCATTGTGTCCTAGATTTTTGGATGTTTTGGGTTAGGGGATGTTGGTGTTTTTTATTATCTTTGATGGTTGTGTCAATGCTTTCTATGGTATTTCTTTTCCCTGAGATTCTCTGTCCTGTCTCTTGTAGTATGTTGGTGATATTTGCAACTATAACTCCTGATCTCTTTTCTAGGTTATCTGTCTTCAGGGCTGTCTCCCTTTTCAATTTCGTTATTGTTTCTATTTCCATTTTTAGATCTTGGATGATTCTGTTCAATTCCTTCACCTGTTTCCTTGTGTTTTCTAGTAATTCTATAGGACAAAAACCACAAAAGTGTTTCCTTTTTAAGGGCTTCTACTTGTTTACGTTTGCTGTCCTCCATTTCTTTTATGGAGATATTTATGTCTTTCTTAAAGTCCACAATATGTGATTTTTAAGTTCAAATCTTACTTTTCCAGTGTGTTTGGATATCTAGTATTTGCACAGTTGGTAGAACTGGGCTCTGATCATGCCAAGTAGTCTTGGTTTCTGTCACTTAGGTTCCTGTGCATACCTCTAGTCATCTGGTTATCTCTGGTGTTAACTGGTGTTGCTGTCTCTGACAGCACAGGTAAACCTGTGTGTCAACCCTCCTAGAGAACAGCTTCTCAAAGTGGGTTCTGGGTACAGAGATCTGTCACAGGTTCAGCTCTGGGTGCAGGTGTAAACTGACAGGATCCTGTCTCAGATTGTTCCTCAGGTCCTGTGTCTAGAGGGCACTATGTGGTTTCCTCTTGGGCCAGGAATGGGGCAGTATTGGTGGTCTCTCCTGAGCCCTCAGGGTTTCTGTACTTCTGATAGTCCTGCTCTCTATGTAGGTTCTGGGTACCAAGAACTGTGTGACTAGGTCAGATGCAGGCCTAAGCAGAAACTAGAAAGACCCTGTCCCAGACTGCTCCTAGGTCCTATGTCCTGACGACTCCAGGCAATTCCATCAGAGCAGAAATGGTGGCCTTACCTCTGCACTCAGGTGTGTCAGCGCTCCTGGAGACTGGTTTCAGCTCTGGCTGCAGGCAGATACCTGAAGTATCCTATCTCTGAGTGCTCCTAGGTTTCTCTCCCCAGAGGCCTCCAGGTATCATGTTGTACCAGGAATATGAGCAGAAGTGGTGGTCTCCCCTGAGCTCTCAGGATGGCCCACACTTTTGAGTTTCCAGTTCTCTGCCCCATGGGATCTGGGTACAGAGAGCTGTGGGACTGGATCAGTTCCAGAATGCTCCTTTGTTCCTGTGTCCTGAGGGCTCCAGACAGGTCCTCTGAGTAGAAGTGGTGTTACTCTGCTCTCCGGTGTGTCAGTGATCCTGGAGTCTGGTTTTCTCCTCTGGGTGCAGACGATCCCTGAAGTATCCTATCTTGACTGCTGCTAGGTCCCTGTGTTCAGAGGGCTCCAGGCGGGTTCCTCCTTGGCCAGGAATGTGAGCACAAGTGGTGGTCTCCCCTGACCTCTCAGGACTGTCCACACTTCTCCAAAAGTTCTTTTATGGTTAAGAATTGTTTTCACTATCTTTTTTGGCTTTCCAGATCATTTGCACTTTCTATGTCTTTCAAGAATTATGTTGGAATTTTGATGCATATTGTGTTCAATCTGTAGATTGCTTTTGGTAGGATGCCCAATTTTACTATGTTAATTCTACCAATCTACAAGCATGGGAAACCTCTTCATTTTTTTAAGGTCTTCGATTTCTGTTTTGAGACTCTTTAAGTTCTTGTCATACAGATCTTTTGCTTGTATGCTATTCCAACATATTTTACATTATTTGTGAGTACTATGAAGGGTGTATTTCCCTTAGTTTTTCTTTTCCTATTTACTACTTGTATGAAGAAAGGTTACTGACTTATTTAAGTTCATTTTTTTAATCCAGTCACTTTGCTGAAATTGTATGTCACCTGCTGAAGTTTTCTGGTAGAATTATGGGGTTGCTATCATGTCATCTGCAAGCAGTGATACATTGACTTCTTTGCTAATATGTATCCCTTTGACCCCTTTTCTTGTTTTCTAGTTCTAGATAGAAATTCCGGTAGTATAATGAATAGATACTGAGAGAGTGAGCAGCCTTGTCTTGTCCCTTACTTTAGTGTATTGCTTCAAGTATCTCTCCATTTAATTTTACGTTGACTGTTGTTTTGCTTTATATTGATTTGTCATGTTTAGTTACGGGCCCTGAATTCCTGATCTCTCCAATACGTTTAATATGAATGGGTGTTGACTTTTGTCAAATGATTTTTCAGCATCTAATGAGATGGTTGTGTGAAATTTTGTTAGTTTATTTAGTGGATTATGTTAATGGATGTTCTTATGTTGAACCATCCTTGCACCCATAGGTAGATGGTAAGATGTAGCCTACTTGAATGAGGTGATTGATGGTTTTGATGTGTTCTTGGATTCGGTTTGCAAATATTTTATTGAATATTTTTATGTCAATATCAGTAAGTGGAATTGGTCGAAAGTTCTCTCTCTCTCTCTTTTTTTTTTTGTTAGGTCCTTGTGTGGTTTAGGTATCAGAGTAATTATGGCTTCAAAGAATGAAATAGGTAGTGTTCCTTCTGTTTCTTTTTTTATGGAATAGTTTGAGAAGTGTTAGTATTAGATCTTCTTTGAAGGTCTGGTAGAATTCTGCACTAAAGCCATTTGTCTCTTGGATTTTCTTTTTTTTTTTTTTTTTTTTTTTTTTTTTTTTGGTTGGGAGGTTGTGAATGACTTCTTTTTCCTTAGGGGTATGTGGGATTGTATACCTGCACTTGATTTAACTTTGATATGTAGTATCTGAGAAAATTATCCATTTCATATAGATTTTCCAGTTTTGTTGAGTATTGGCTTTTTGTAGTAGGATGACTTTTTAAAAATTTCCTGTTTCTGTTATGTCTCCCTTTTCATTTCTGATTTTGTTAATTTGAACATTTTCTCTGGTCCCTTTAGTTACTTTTGCTAGTGGTTTATCAATCTTTTTGATTTTCTTAAAGAACCAGGCTTTTGGTTTAGTTTATCGATTGTGTAGTTTTCTTTATTTCTATTTGGTTGATTTCAGCTCTGAGTGTAACTATTTTCTACTCCTCTTGGGTCTTCTATTATAACTAACCTTAAAACTTATCTTTACAATACACTGTTGAAAAGTCATTGGATGGTGAGAATTAAAGTCGTGTAAAAATGAAACAAATTATTCATGTGAAGGGAAAGTTGCCCTCCTGCTCTACATGGAGAACTGTTTTAGAAAATAATATGGCACAAACATTATTTCCCTGATAACTTTCATATATTACTTGTCAAATTTGAGTTATGTGTAGCAAAGGAGTTATCTTTATCACACACACACAAAAATCTAGTATAAGGTAAAACTGACATATTTGTTCACACAGAGAAATAGAAACAAGGGATATATAAAGTAAGGGAAGGGTTTTTTTTTTGTTTTGTTTTGTTTTTTAGCTTGGGAAAACTCCTTATTTTTTGGAACATATGCCATTCCTTTCTGCAGTCAGTCAGCTGTTTTGCATTTTGAGGTTGAACTGGCACTACTAAAATGAGCCAAAGTTACCTAAATTAGAAAGAAAAGACAACATTCCTGTTTATCCCAAAGTCTTGCAGCCCACTTTGGGTTCTGCTACACACTTTTTGGAAAATAGTTTTCTAATCGAGATACATTTGCTTTCTTTCTGTTACTTCACTTCATAAAGAAACTACTCACTTTTTTTTAACATTTATAAAAAGAAGGAGGGATACTTTTTAAAAAATGACTGACAAGATTTTGGAGGCAAGAAATCCTAACTAGTGGGTGCTGGCTAAAGATTCAAGAAGTAGTAACAAGTCATGTGCTGATGCTTCCACCCTGTTCACAGAAGTCTTTTAGGAGCACTTTCTTTATTCAATTGAGTCAAATTCATTCCTCAATAAAATGAGGACTCCACACTAGAGAGTAGAATTAGATTACATAAAGTTCACCTATTTAAGTTGATCTAATCCACACATACAAATTGTTCTTTATAAAAAAGTCCAGGTGAATGTTTTTCAAAATGTCATAGCATTGAACCTATTCAAATGGTCTTGTAAAAATAACCATCAGAAGCCAAGCATGGCGGCATTCACCTGTAGTCCCAGCACCTGGAATTGATCCAGGAAAAACACCTGAACCCAGAAATTCAAAGCCATTCTGATCCTCACAGTAAGACTTAGTCTCAAAAAGAACAAGAATTATAAATAGGATAAATTGGAAAAGGAGTATAGGAACAGCACAAAAAAGGAATAGGAAGGGAGAAAGGGGAAATTTTTGAAATACTAACCATATTCAAATATGACAGCTTCTGTCTTTGAGCCCCCCAAAAAAACTAATGAGTAAATGATTTCTGTATAAGAACATTGTGATGCTGTACACTCAGTTGGTAAGCATATTTAATACATGTTTTTAGATGTAAATTACAGATGGTTTCTGTTTTAGTCAAATGATTACAAGGTATTATAGATATATTTCCAGGCATAGTTTCAGTTTAGAAAAGGTACTCGAAGAAAAGGTACTCAAAGATTGACTTATACCATGGGATCAGGTAATCTAGCTCCAGGTTTTCACTTTTCCTTCTGATTTTCCAAAGCTAATAGACCACTTTATCCTCAACTCTATAACCTTTCCCACCCTCCTGCTTCATTCCTCTCAATTACCCCATCTTTACTGGAACCCACAGAACTTCAGAAATTCTCTAAACACTTTGCTTTATTCCAATACACCTGAACAAGCCACTCCTGCCAAAAAAGAAAGTAGGCTAACTACAGATATTAATCTCTCTGTTCATACATCGAAATACAATCTGCAAGTCTCATTCAACACCCCATTCTCATCAATGAGCAGATCATGGAAACATATTAAAAAGAGACTTAGAGAAAATGACAGAAGATATGAATCAAATGGACTTAACAGATATTTATAGAACATCTCATCCAAAAACAAAAGGATATGCCTTCTTCTCACCGTCTCATGGTACCTTCACCAAAATTGACCATATAATCAGTCACAAAATAGGCCTCAACAGATATAGAAAGATAGAAATAATCCCATGTATCCTATCAGATCACCACAAACTAAGGCTGATCTTCAATAACAGCAATAAGGAAAGAATGCCCAAATACACATGGAAGTTGAACAGTGATAACTTGGTCAAGGGAGAAATAAAGGAAGAAATTAAAGACTTCTTATTCATCTAAGGAAATATCAACCAAGATGAACTCTCAATTGTACATATCTATGCTCCAAATACAAGGACACTTACATACATAAAAGAAACATTATTAAAGCTCAAAGCACACATTGCATTTCACACAATAATAGTTGGATATTTCAACTCCCCACTCTCATCAATGGACAGATCATGGAAACAGAAATTAAACAGAAGTTTTGAACTAAATGGACTTAACAGATATGTATAGAACATTCTATCCTAAAAGAAAAGGATATACCTCCTTCTCTCCACCTCATGGATTTTTCTTCAAAATTGACCATAGAGTCTGTCACAAAACAGCCATCAACAGATACGAAAAGATAGAAATAAACCCATACATCTTATCAGACCACCATGGCCTAAAACTTGTCTTCAATATCAATAAGAGAAGAAGTCCCACATATACATGGAAGTTGAACAATGCTCTACTCAATGATAACCTAGTCAAGGAAGAAATAAAGAGAGAAATTAAAAACTTCTTAGAATTTATTGAAAATGAACTTACATCAAATCAAACTTGTGGGACACAATGAAAGCTGTGCTAAGACAAAAACTCATAGCTCTGAGTGCCTGCAGAAAGAAATAGGAGAGAACATGTATCAGCAGCTTGACAGCACACCTAAAAGCACTGAACAAAAAGAAATAAATATGCCCCAGAGGAGTAGAAGGCAGGAAATAATGAAACTCAGAGCTAAAATCAACAATGTAGAAGGAAAAAGGATAATACAAAGAATCGACAGAACCAAAAGCTGGTTCTTTGAGAAAATCAACAAGATAGATAAACCCTTAGCCAGACTAACCAGAGGATGCAGAGAGTGTGTCCAAATAAACAAAATCATGAATGAAAAGGGAGACATAAAAACAGAATCAGAGGAAATTCAAAAAATTATCAGATCCAATAAAAAAAATCCTATATTTAGTAAAACTTGACAATCTGAAGGAAATGGAAAATTTCGTAGACAGATACCTGGTATGGAAGTTAAACCAGGAACAGATAAACCATTTAAACAACCCCATAACTCCTAAAGAAATAGAAGCAGTCATTAAATGTCTCCCACCCAAAAAAGACAAGGTCCAGATGGGATCGGTGCAAAAATTTATCAGACCTTCATAAAAGACCTCATATCAATACTATCCAAACTCTTCGACAAAACTGAAACAGACAGAGGACTACCGAATTCCTTCTATAAAGCCACAATTACTCTTATACCTAAACCACACAAAGACCCAACAAAGATAAAGAACTGCAGACCAATTTCCACTATGAATAGTGACACAAAAATACTCAATAAAATTCTTGCAAACCGAATCCAAGAACACTTCAAAACAGTCATCCATCATGATCAATTAGGCTTCATCCCAGGAATGCAGCGATGGTTTAATATACAGAAAACCATCAACATAGTGCACTATATAAACTAACTGAAACATAAATACCACATGATCATTTCATTAGATGCTGAGAAAGCATTTGACAAAATTCAGCACCCCTTTATGATAAAAGTCCTGGAAAGATCAGGAATTTAAGGCCCATACCTAAACATAGTAAAAGCCATATACAGCAAACCAATAGCTAACATTAAACTAAATGGAGAAAAACTTGAAACAATCCCACTAAAATCAGGGATTAGACAAGGCTGTCCAATCTCTCACTATTTATTCAATATAGTTCTCAAAGTCCTAGCCAAAGCAATCAGACAACAAAAGAGGTCAAAGGGATACAGACTGCAAAGGAAGAAGTCAAAATATGACTATTTGCAGATGATATGTTGGTATATTTAAGTGATCCCAAAAGTTCTACCAGAGAACTACAAAACCTGAAAACAACTTCAGCAAAGTGACTGGGTATGAAATTAACTCAAAAAATCAGTAGCTTTCCTCTACACAAAAGAGAAACAAGCCGAGAAAGAAGTTAGGGAAACAACACACTTCATAGTTGTACCAAATAATATAAAATACCTCAGTGTGACTTGAACCAAGCAAGTGAAAGATCTGTATTTTAAGAACTTCTGAAGAAAGAAGCCTCTGAAGAAAGAAATTGAAGAAGATCTCAGAAGATGAAAGATCTCCCATACTCATGGATTGGCATGATTGGTAAAAATGGCCATTTAACCAAAAGCGATCTACAGATTCAATGCAATCTCCATCAAAACACCAATCCAATTCTTCAGAGAGTTAGACATAAAAATTTGCAAATTCATCTGGATTTACAAAAAACCCAGGATAACTAAAACTATCCTCAACATTAAGAGACTTCCGGGGGAATCACTTTCCCTGAACTCAAGCAGGATTACAGAGCAATAGTGATAAAAAGTGTATAGCATTGGTACAGAGACAGGCAGATAGACCAGTGGAACAGAATTGAAGACCCAGAAATGAACCCACTAATATGGTCACATGATTTTTGACAAAGGAGTCAAAATGTCCATGGAAAAAAAGATAGGATTTCCAGCAAATGATGCTGATTCAACTGGAGGTCAGTATGTAGAAGAATGCAAATCAATCCATTTTTATTCCTCTGTAAAAAGCTTAACTCCAAGTGGATCAAGGACCTCCACATCAAACCAGATACACTCAAACTAATAGAAGAAATAGTGGGGAAGAATCTTGAACACATGGGCACCGGAAAAAATTTCCTGAACAAAACACCAATGGCTTATGCTCTAAGATCGAGAATCAAAAAAATGGGATCTCATAAAACTACAAAGCTTCAGTAAGGCAAAGGACACTGTGCTTAGGACAAAATGGCAACCAACAGATTGGGAAAATATCTTTATTAATCCTCCAACTGATAGAGGGCATACATCCAAAATATACAAAGAACTCATGAAGTTAGATGGCAGGGAGACAAATAACCCTATTAAAAATGGGGATCAGAGCTAAACAAAGAATTCACAGCTGAGGAATGTCAAATTGCTGAGAAGCACTTAAAGACATGTTCAACATTTTTAGTCATAAGGGAAATGCAAATCTAAACAACCCTGGGATTCCACCTCACATCAGTGAGAATGGCTAAGATCAAAAACTCAGGTAACAGCAGATGCTGGCAAGGATGTGGAGAAAGAGGAACACTCCTCCATTTTTGGTGGGATTGCAGACTGGTACAACCATTCTGGAAATCAGTCTGGAGGTTCCTCAGAAAATTGGACATTGAGCTGCCTGAGGATCCAGCTATACCTCTCTTGGGCATATACCCAAAAGATGCCCCAACATATAAAAAAGACACGTGCTCCACTATGTTCATCGCAGCCTTATTTATAATAGCCAGAAGCTGGGGTCTAGATAGGAGGAGTTAAAGGTGGATTTAAGGAGCTGAAATTTGAAATGTACATAAAAATATATACAATTAAAACAAGCAATAAGGGAAAATGGTTTAGTAATATATGAATGCAGAAACTATCAGAATTATACCAGATTTCTCACCATAGGCAACGAAAGCCAGAAGATCCTGGGAAGATGTCGTATAGACCACAAGAGAATGCCAATGCCAGCTGAGATTAGTATATCCAGTAAAACTAAAACTCTCAATTAATATAGATGGAGAAACCAAGATATTCCAAGAAAAAAACCAAATTTTCACAGTATCTTTCCACAAATCCAGCCCTACAAAGGATAATAAATGGAAAACTCCAAAACAAGGAGGTAAACTACACTGTAGAAAAAGCAAGAAAGATGCACAATCATAATTCCAGTTCTAACAACAGAAATAACAGGAAACAACATTCATTATTCCTTAATATCTCTTAATGTCAAAGGATTCAAATCCCCAATAAAAAGACCTCTACTAGCAGACTGGATACATAAAGAGGACCCAAAATTTTGCTGTATAGAAGAAACACACCTCAGTGACAAAGACAAAGAATACCTCAGAATAAAAGGCTAGAAAACAATTTTCCAGCAAATGCTACCAAGAAACAAGCTTGAGTAGCCACTGTAATATTGAATAAAGTTGACTCTCAACTAAAAGGTATCAAAAAAGATAAGGAAGGCCACTTCATATTCATCAAAAGGAAAACCACCAGGATGAACTCTCAATCCTGATTATCTATGCTCAAATGTAAGGGCAGTTATATTCATAAAAGAAACTGAAGTTACCCTCTTTTAAAGATAATCAGCTTAAATGTGGAACTTGAATATAAGTCTGTGATAAAATAGTTCCTCCATCAAGATAAGGATCTAGAAATTTAAAAACCAGAAAGCACAGTGTTAGACTTCAGGACAAAATGTGATTCAGACCAATGGAAGTATGATTTCTATCTTAGAGACCTTCCCTGTTGCTATGATAAAATATCCTGATACAAGTAATTTTAAAAAAGAATTTCTTTACATTAATTCACAGGGGAAGATATATTACATTTTACAGTCAGGGCAGTAAAAAGAGCTTGAGACATGCGGTCACATAGAATTCACACAGTTAGGAAGAATAAAGAAATGAATGCTGCTATTTTCATGCCTCAGTTTGTTTTATTCACATCTGAATTTTGTTTTTAAGAAAGGGTTCCTACCACTTTGGAATCTGATCTTTCCACTTAAAATTGCCAAACTATATTAATCCCTCACCTATTTGGCCATGATCCAATTTAAGATAATTCTCACCTTTCTGTCTGGAACCTCGTTGCTAGGTGAGATCTATCCCCCAACACTCCCAGATCTCTGCAGTGGGAATAGAACAGAGGCTTTTGATGGATAAGAGTTTGGAAATGAATATGATGACCACCCTCAGGAAGCGCTATGTCCTAATTCTACCCCATTTGTGATAGTTTGAATAAGAATGGTCCCTGGGGCTAACTTTTAATGTTTAATATTAATGTTTAATGTTTAAATAATTGGTTGCAGCTTGTGGGACTATTTGAGAAGGGTTAGAAGGTATGTCACTGGGAGTGGACTTTAGGTTTTTAAAGAGACATTGCATTCCAGGATGTTGTCTGCCTCATGCATAAAGCTCTAGCGTGTGAGCACTAAGTTGTTCCTGCTGCTATGTCTTTGGTCGATCATCATGGAAACCAAATCTGTGGAAGGAAAAGTCACTATAGTATATTTTGACTTGTTCATTGTGTTTATAACAGCAATAAAAAGGTAATCAATGCATCAGTATTATTCCTGCAGTTGTTTGAATGCATTTGAAATCCATAGACTCATGTCTTTGAATGCTTAGTCTACAGGAAATGATATTATTAGGAGGTGTGACCTTTTTGGAATAGGTGTGGCCTTGTTGGAGGATGCGTGTCACTGTGGGTATGGGCTTGGATATCCTATTCTCAAGCTCTACCCACTTCTGCCAACTTCTGCCCATATCCCTGGCCCAAGGAAAGTGCATAATACCTGTGGATACAGGAATATAGAGTTGTCAGCATCAGGAAACTGCTTGTTTCTGCATGCACCCAGAACTAAACGGAACCAGTCACAGAGCTTCCTGCACCCAAATTGCTAGTGGGAGAGAGCTGGACCCTCATAAGTGCAGACTCCTGAGAACTCAGAGGAGACAGCTATTTTTTGCCCACATTCCTGACCCAAGAGGAAATTGCCTGTACCATCTGTTCCCGATGGGCACAAAGACCTAGGAGCAGTCAGGGGCAGGCCCTTTCTGGTCTCTGCGTATGCGGAGAGCTGAAAGCCAGTGGCCAGGACCACCTACACACCTGAGAGCAGAGCTCTCTGTTCCCACATCCAGCTGAAAGAAAATAGGTCTACAGGAGTGATGACATACAGGCCTACAGGAGGGTCAAGTCACTGTCACAGACAGTAAAACAAGCTAATACGAGAGACAACCTAATGGCAAGAGGCAAGCACAGGAACCTAAGCAACAGAAACCTAGACTACTTGGCATCATCAGAGCCCAGTTATCCCACCAAAGCAAATACTGGATATCCAAACACACCAGAAAAGCAAGATCTAGATTTAAAATCACATTTGATGATGATGATGGTGGTGGTGGTGGTGGTGGTGGTGGTGGTGGTGGTGGTGGTGGTGGTGGTGGTGGAAGACTTTAAGGACATAAATTACTCCCTTCAAGAAATACAGGACAACACAGGTAAATAAGTAGATGCCCTTAAGGAGGAAACTCCATAAATCCCTTAAAGAATTATAGGAAAACACAACGAAACCAGTGAAAGAAATAAGCGAAACCATCCAGGATTGAAAAATGGAAATAGAAACAATAAAGAAACCACACAGGGAGATGACCCTAGAGACAGAAAACCTAGGGAAGAAATCAGGAGTCATAGATGTAAGCATCACCTACAATATACAAGAGATAGACAAGAGAATCTCAGGGGCAGAAGATACCATAGAAAACATCGACACAACCATCAAATATAATGTAAAATGTAAAAAGCTCCTAGCCTAAAACATTCAGAAAACCCAGGACACAATGAGTAGATCAAACCTAAGGATAATAGGTATAGAAGAGAGTGAAGAATCCCAAATTAAAGGGCCAGTAAATACCTTCAACAAAATTATAAAAGAAAACTTCCCTAACCTAAGAAAGAGATGTCCATGAACATAATAGAAACCTACAGAACTCCAAATAGATTGGATCAGAAAAGAAATTCATCCTGTCACATAATTGTCAATACACCAAATTACAGAACATAGAATATTAAAAGCAGTAAGGGAAAAAGGTTAAGTAAAATATAAAGGCAGATCTATGAGAATTACATCAGACTTCTCACCAGAGTCTATGAAAGCCAGAAGATCCTAGGCAGATGTCATACCCTAAGAGAACACAAATGCTACTATATCCAGAAAAACTCTCAATTAACATAGATAGAGACATGACAAAACCAAATTTACACAATACCTTTTTCCAAATCTAGCCGAACAAAGGGTAATGAAAGAAAACTCCAATAGAAGGAGGGAAATAACACCCAATGAAAGCAAGTGGTCCAAAGAAACAATCTGGAGTAGCCATTCCAATATCGAAATAAATCAATTTTCAAACAAAAGTCATCAAAAAAGATAAGGAAGGACACTTCATATTCATCAAAGGAAAAATCCCCCAAATGAACTCTCAATCATAATTATCTATGCTCCAAATGCAAGGGCACCTACGTTCATAAAAAAAAAATCTTACTAAAGCTCAAATCATACATTATGACATGTAGGCTTATACACAGTAAAGGCCTATCCTGATGCACTTCTTGTGCACAGTCTTGCCATAAATCCAAATCAATGGCTTCATGTTTGGTTCTGGAAGCCCTTAGAATACCCAGTTACGTCATAGAAAGCCAGCATCTAACTTTTTAAAAGTATCATCACTACATTTGCACAGAGGACTTGGCCATTCCTAAATGAACTCAGATGAATTTAGTATCTTCTGTTCTGCACTTGTCAAATCTGCTCCATATCTTTCTACAGTAGATTTCCCTATTTTCCTATTATCCTGTTCCTTGGATGGATAAGATAGGAACCAGTAAACGAAATTGCCTACTATACCCTATCTTATTAACAAAAGAAGCTCAAACATAAATCTGGGACATTCAATTTGAGATTTCTCCTCTTAATATTCTTTTAATTTACTCTTGAAATCATTCTCTGACATATGTTAAATTCATGCTCTCTGTTAAGGTACTAACCCAGTTTAAGCTCCACCATAGATTCTTTATTTTAACTATTGTATGCTACCAGGCTTTTTGTAATAACTGAACTTCAGAAGGAAAAATGCATCAAAGCACTCAGAATTAACCGCCCCTTTGCAGGCTTATGATGAATAATAATGGTCAACACTGTAAAAGAAAATAAAACTTTCATTATGCCTTTTTGCTTTCCGAAATGACATCTGATTTTATAAGACATAGTCACAGTCAGCTGTGCAATTTACTTATATCCAAGATTTTCATTACAACTATGATGAAAAGCAAGAATAACAGTTAGATGACTACAGTCAAAACTTAGTATGTGTCTTTACATTCTCATAAATACGGTATTATCTTTCTATCACTGCAAAGACTTTGCCAAGATTTCCAGTGTTAAATTTTTATGTTCTAAAAATGTCCTTATGTAGTAGCATGGAAGGTCACATATTTATGTTTTGTATATATACAAATCTCTCTCTCTCTCTCTGTGTGTGTGTGTGTGTGTGTGTGTGTGTCATTGTACACACAGAGAAACAGAACTTTTAAAAATCTTTATTACTACTTAAATTAAATTTCCCATTTGCATAATATTGGATATAGGACTGTAGTTTCAGGTTCAGATTCATTCAGTACTCTTCCCCAGCCACTTCTATTTCAACTCTTGAAACATTCTTAAACGCCTACCCCAAGCAAATTTTTTTCTTGGTGAAATAACTTATTCTCAAGACTGAACTTCTGTAAATTTTGGCGTTGGAATTCCTCTTGAGTTCAAGGAAGGAAATAAGAAATTTATGAATGGAGAATAGAAATGAAATTGTTTGGATATGTTCTCTAGTGGTCCATAAATTTTAATAGCTTGATCCTTAGAATAGATTTAGTAGGACATTGTGAGACCTTTAGGAGGAGAGAGGTGGGAGGTCTTCAGTGGCTTGAGGCATGGCTTTTACAGGTACTGTAGTTTTGTGTTCCATTTTTTCTCTATTCGTAAAGTTGCCATGGACATTCATTTTTGCCACTGTTTCCCTACTGCTACTGAGTGGGTTCCCACATTCCAATATCAATTAGACAACTGATGGATTGTAAGTTCTAAAACTATAACACATTTCTTTATTAGCTATAGGAATTTTATTACTAATAATTTTATTATTAGGAATCTTTATAGCATAGATGTTGCACCTTGATTCTGAAGTCTTCTTTTATGGTCTTTCTAAACTTGTATTTTGAGAGATTATTTAATATTAGAAGGCTGAAGTGAAAATTTTTGGTTTGTTTGGAGATTCAGCTGTGCCATGCAATGTTTCTCTGGAAGTTGTCTCATAAAAGGGTGTTTTTGTTAAAGCAGATATGTACAAAGATTTTTTGCTGAGAAGAGACATGGGATGTTTCTCTAGAAGGTGTCTTCTGAAAGGGCATGAGATATTTTGCTGGAACAGATGCTTGGGAGGACACTTGATTTTTGAAATGAGTGTAAGTATAATCCCAAACAGTGGACAATGCTCTTATATTAGATTGACTTGCAACACTTCACTTGTCTTCACTGAAAATACTCTCACATTGCTTTGCCTTGTAATTTTCACTGATCTTTATTTGCTGTGACTTCATAAAGAGAAAGGCACCTGAGAATTTCTCTTGGAATTCCAACTGCATTTTTCCACTTCCAAAAAATTTGGCAAATAGCTGCCAAATTTGGTGAAGACTTGAGGTTTCTTCGGGGTAAATCACTGCTACTGATTCAGATTTGGTCTTTTCCTATTAGACTGGATTGCAGCTACTGATTTGTGTTCGATGTTTTAGATGAAACTGCTGATATCTTAAAAATGAAAAATGGAATGGCTCACAAAGAATTGCCTCTAAGCAGATCCACAACACCATTTTCTAAACAATGTATCTTTTACTCTACCTCTGATAGTTAGGTTAGAAGGGAGGTTAAAGCATTCAAGAGCGTTTATTAAAGATTCTTTTGAAAAATCTAAGCCAAGAGGAGTTGGGGATAGCAATATGTCTGCTTCTCTGAAAGCAGAATTTAGCAAACATATGTTCCTGTTTCTACTCCATACCCACAATTAAATAAGAAACTTCTATCTACCATCTTCTCCTATAATGTAAGAGCGAACATTGTAGCAGTACAAAGGAGCTAATCAACCATATGATGAGCCCCTAAAACTCTAAGACAAAATGAAACCCTATCTCATTCAGAATAAAGATATTAGGTGTTTGCCACAGCAAAAGTAAGACAGGAATTTATAATTCTATCCACAGCTATGTTGACATGCTGGTCAACATCCAGGTTCATATCAACATCTATGTCTAGATCTATATTCACAGGGACAGTATACGCACATAAATTAAATAAATAAATAAATAAATAAATACATACATACATACATACATACTCATGTTGGCAAAGATGAAGAACAAAAGGAACATTCCTCCATTTATGGTGGAAGTTCAAACTGTACAGAGACATTGGAAATCAATATGAAAATTTTCCATAAATTTGGGAATCAATTTAACTCAGCTATACTAAACCTGAGTTGTAGCCAAAGGACATTCTATCCTGCCCAACTGTGTTCATAGCAGCTTCAGTCATACTATCCAGAAGCTGTAAACAACCTAGATGTCCCTCAACCAAAGAACTGATTGAGGAAATGTGGTAGTTACATGGTGGATTATTACTCAGTTACTAAAGAAAATGATATCATGAAATTTGCAGTCAAATGGATGAAAATGAAAAATATTATTCTCAATGAGTTAATCCAGACTAAGAAAGTGAAATATGATTGGTGCTTCACTCAATTATCATCAGAAAGCCTTCATCCAGTGACTGTTGGAAACATGCAGAGACCTACAGTCAAACATTAGGCAGAGCTCAGAAAATTTCGATGAAGCAGTGGATATTAGACTTGAGGTCCTCTCAGCAGGAGATTTGATATTGAATAATGTAAATCTAAGCAAGTACATATGGTTACTCAAATTGCCAAAATGTAGAGGAATTAATAGACTGTGGAGAGTCCAAAAACTACTGATAAATCTGTAACACACCTAGTGCTCAGGACTGATCATGGAAGAGAGATGTAAAAATAAAATTATAAAAACCAGAGGCCCAAAGCTGTTAGATGGAGTCACTCTAGCAAAGGTGAAAGAATTGCATTTGAGTTTGCATATGTTTGTCTCAAAAGACCACTATAATATTAACACTGTTGACTTGCCTACTCAGATAGGGCAAATGGCCCTATTTTTGATGAAGGACTTCATCTTATTTACAGGTTACTGAGAGGCCAGGAGTAAGCTTCCTTCATAGATATTCTCTCACATGAATTCTCCAATTCAAAATAAGGAGCCCTGAACAAATCAACTTACAAACAAAATGAAATGGATTTAATAATATGTGTTTGCATGCATGCATGTATGTATGTATGTATGTATGTATGTATGTATGTATGTGTGTATGTGTGCTTATATGCATGTAGCAATTACAAGTAAGGAAGAAAAAGGCCTTATGGCTTTGTATCTAATGGCACCTGCAGAGATGTGCTCTACAACCAGTGACAACCACTTTTCACATTTCTTAGAAAATGTTAATCTCCCTGTTAGCTGAAAACAATGCTAAAACCCACTACCATAAAAGAATATCAGTCCCTGAACTGAATAAAAATTAGAGAAAATGCACTTATCTCCTCAGAAATGTTTCTTCTAACATGTTATTTTATTAAGAACCAGCACAGATATTTTTAAAAAGAAAATAAGTGCAAAACCCAAGCCACCATGAGTCCTTCATAAATGAAAGAACATAATTACATTTTAAAGATTATGCTTTACAATAGGCAAAGGAGGAAATACCTCAAGCAATTTTGGCCAATGTATTTGCAGTCAGCCCTGAAAAAATATATATACATAATATTATATGCACCAAAACATGTATATATTTAGAATACACACACACACACACACACACACACACACACACACACACACACATATATATATATATATATATATGCCAGGCAATAAAAGATCAGAGAAGGTTTGTAGGAAGGATATGGAAGGAAGAACCGTAGCTAAAATATAACTTCAAATATAAGAAATAAAGATGTACTTGTACTCCTTTATATCTCGTTTTCCAACAATCTGTGAAAGACCAAGTAATTACTCATACTGAACTCAGAATGGCTAGGATAAACAAAAACTAAAGTGATTGTTAAACTTTTGCCTTTCTGACCTGTGACACTGTCCCTAATTTCATTCTGATTGTTAAATAAAAAGGCCCATAGCCAATAACTGGGTAGAAGAGACATAGGTGGTGTTACGATTTCTTGGGTTTGGAGGTGACCCCAAAGAGAAGATAGTGAAGAGGAAGGAGAAGCCACTGTGCATTAGGTGGGCAATAAAAGGATGACCCTGCAGGATGACCAATTGGAGTTAAGAGTAGTCCAGATGAAAAATAGTAAGTAGTAAGTAATTTTGGGTTATTGATAGGAAAGTATATTCAAATATCATAAAGCATAGGTATCTGCCTCACTCTCCTCCTGTTTAAAGCTTATTGGATATATAGAGGCTGTGTGTGTCTGTCTATCTGTGTGTGTGTGTGTGTGTGTGTGTGTGTGTGTGTGTGTGTGTGTGTATTATCCAGGAAGTAAAAGGGCAAAGGCATGGAAGAAACTGGGTCTGGCTTAAAAATTTCTACAACAGAAGGTTGTAAAAATGGCATAAATGTGGAAAAATGTGTACTAAGTTCCTCTTGACTGGAATGCAAACTGGTTCCTCTAACTTTTCACAATGGATATTTTCCAAGAATTCCAGTACTTTTCAACCACCATTTTTGTCAGGCCTCTGTCTGTCACTATCAACTTTATTAAGCATTAGAAACGTGAACTACTGCCACAAGTGTTACACTCCAGATTCAAATATTGCCCTTTGATTTGTTGGAATTCAGCTTTAGGACAAATTTTATACAAAGTCAGAACTTCTTAACTAATTGTAAAAGTAACCCTTCCTGCTACTTACTATAAATTATTCTAGATATTTATATAGGCTTTTTAAAAATTTTAAACCTATAATCGCTTAAATCAATTTTGAGTGAATATTAAAGTCTTGGCAACTGTGTGATTTGTTTGGTGATTCCAATAAGACTACTTTGACCGTCAACTGAATTTGATGTTATCCAACTTAGTACAAGAAGCTTTATTTGTTTATATGATATCGCCATTTGGAACTCCATAATTTGGCAATTTTATTTAGATTGGCTTCATGTTTGCATATAATTTGGTAAGCTTCTACTTTTAGGTGGATGAAACTGATAACCAAAGTCTGGTTCCCTAATTGTTTCTTGATTTTTGTCAGTAAAGACAGTAAGAGCCTATCACTTGTGAAAGGTAAAAAGGATAAGAAGGTAAAATTACACAAAACAGATGATGTGCAATGGGGTAGGCAAGTATACACCATTAATTTAGGATTATCTGATCGATCGTCCACAGTGATACAAGTCTAGAAGATGAGTAAAGAGCTGACTCAAACCCAGGAATCTTAAACAACGAAACACAGGGGCAGACTCAGCTCACAGGTTCTGGGGTCTCCTGCTAAGAAGAAACAGGATAGCTCCTTTGAGATAGAGAGCCAAACAATAAAATCTGCCTGTTTCCTACAAGTTTGGTTTAATTGCTATTAAAGATAGAGGAGAATACAGATTTTGCCCAAGCCATGTGGAGAATTCTTCCCATTTTTCACAAGTAATGCAGGGAGCTTCAGCCCAGTTGCACTGGAAGTCTCTGCTGTGCATGGACAGACTGAGCTGTGCTTAGGCAGAGAGGAAGGGCTGCTGCCTCCAACAGAAGATACAGGGAAAACGTGTGAATATAACACGTTCTAGGAAAGTTTTGAAAACGCCTTGCAGGATAACTCAGTTTCTTTGAATGTGGGTTCCACGGGAATTCTGGGTTAAATGTCTTGGCATAACAGATTAGGAAAAAGTCCTAAGAATATCATGATACTTTAAGCAAAAGGTAATGCTTTAGGGAAGTCTTGCAGTCTTGCAGGATAAGTCAGTTTCTTTGAATGTGGGGTCCACAGGAATTCTGGGTTAAATATCCTAGCAGGACCAATTAGAAAAAGTTTAAAAATAGGCTCATACAGTATGTGTTTAGTTTACTTTATTTGTTTTGAATTGTTTTAATTATCAAAATGGATGTGATTTTGAGTTTTGTGTTTATTTTATTATTCCTCTGGAAGGGTGGTCAAACTAAAAGTTTTTCTGGTTATTAGCTAAAGAACATACAAATTTGGGAGAAAAGCTTGGAGTTTGTATTCATTGAAAAGTTGAATAGGCTCTGGACCCCTTCCAGAGATATATAGATCAGATATGACAGGAAGAGAAGGCTTCAAGAACTAGAAAAGTGAAAATCAAACAAGGCAAGTAAAGATTTTTTGTGCTATCCTTCACATGACATAAATGAATCCTTATGATTGGTTATTATTAAAAATTGCTAATAAAAATGACTTGTATATTTCACATGTTCAAACAAAGAGCAGAATTTCATTCTTAACTAATCTGGGCACCCTACATAAACTGACAAAACCCATGCTGTGTGTACAGGTTTGTTGAGATTCAGCCTCAGACATGGCGAAGTGTCTTACTGAACTCCTAGTGTCATGGATTCCAAGCCATCTTGTGTCACTCAACCTTCCTTATGGATCCAGTCAGAATTTAGGCCCAAATATTGCCTAAATAATTGTGAGTGAGCAACAATTATCACCTTGCCTTTCTTAAGGCCTAACCAAATGTCCTAGTTTACCAACCATTCCCCTCCCCTTTGTAGACATTTCATCACCACCATTCAGCAGGAATATGCCACAGAAAGTTTTCATTCTGATTCCTTCAGTTTGGATTTCTGGATATATTTGTCATTCTAGGAAATTTAGGTATGGTAATAATTTTGAACATGGATGAAATAGGTGGAATGGATAGTGTAGCCATAATCTTATTTGGTAGAAATTTTATAATAGATGCAAAGTTAAAATTATCTTTTCTTACATTGGTACAGAATCTATTTTTGAGAAAGATTTAAGGTTTTCATTGATATGAATTTCTTATGTTGATATAAAATTTGGGATTAATGGTTTTATTCTTATATAGGCAATGTGCCTATACAACAAATTTAAGAATACAAAGCTTAGGTTTCTAGCTGGAACCCAAACCTCCCTGACCCCAGCCCATATCTTCCTGACCCCAAACTCAGTGGAGCTCATCTCCAAGACAGGTGGGCACTCCTGAGACTGCAGGGCAGGAGAGACCCCCAGTATGGCACAGCCTTGCCCCCATCCCTGACACAAAGGAAACTGTATAGGGCCTCTGGGAACAGGAAGACAGGGGCACTCAAGTTGAAGGTCCCCTGTGGTCCAGACACCGCCCAGATCTGAAGCGACTCAGTCAAACAGCAACCTGCAGCCAAATCCTGTGGGAGAGAGAGATAAACCTTCAGAGGAGCAGACATGCCTGGGAAGCCAGAGGAGACTGCACTCTACCCACATTTCTTACTCAAGAGGAAAACACCTAGCTCCATCTGGGGCCCCTGTGCAAAGGGATAAAAGGCAGAGCAGACCGTTCTATTTGCTGCCCTCACTGAAAGATGACAGGCAACCACTGAGGAGTGACTGCAGGCCTAAGGCCAGAGGTAAGACCAACTTTTCTACTCCAAGTGACCTGCCTGATGGACTCAGGACAAACACCCAGCTGAAGACAAGTAGACAGTAAAGACTACATGCCTGAAAGCAGAACACTCTGTTCCCATAACTAGCTGAAAGAAAACAGGAAAAAAGGTCTACAGCACTCCTGACACACAGGCCTATAGGATGGTCTAGCCACTGTCAGAAATAGCAGAATTCCTTGTTCTGCTATTTATCAGAGAAAACCTGATGGCGAGAGGCAAGTGCAGGAACCCAAGCAACAGAAATCAATACTACATGGCATCATCAGAGCCCAATTCTCCCATCAAATCAAACACTGAATATCCAAACATGCCAGAAAAGAAAGATCTAGATTTTAAATCACATTTGATCATGATGATGAAGGACTTCAAGAAAGACATGAAGAACTCCTTTAGAAAAATGCAGGAAAACATAAATAAACAAGTAGAAGCCTGTAGAGAGGAATCACAAAAATTCCTGAGAGAATTATAGGAAAACACAAACAAGTGAAGGAATTAAAAGTAGAAACTGAAGCAAAAAGAAGCACAAAGGCAGACAAACCTGGATATAGAAAACCAAAGGAAGAGACAAGGAGCCGTAGATGCAAGCATCACGAACAAGAAAACAAGAGATAGAAGAGAGAATCTCAGGAGCAGAAGACTCCATAGAAATTATCAACACAACTGTTAAAGATAATGTAAAATGGAAAAAGCTACTGGCCCAAAACATACTGGAAATCCAGGACACAATGAGCAGATCAAACCTAAGGAAAATAGGTATAGAAGAGAGTGAAGACTCCCAGGTCAAAGGATCACTACATATCTTCAACAAAATAATAGAAGAAAACTTCCCTAACCTAAAGAAAGAGATGCCCATAAACATACAAGAAGCCTACAGAACTACAAATAGATTGGACCAGAAGAAACTCCTCCCTTCAGATAATAATCACAATATCAAATGCACAAAACAAAGAAAGGATATTAAAAGCAGTAAAAGAAAAAGGTCAAGTAACATATAAAGGCAGACCTATCAGAATTACACCATACTTCTCACCAGAGACTATGAAAACCAGAAGATCCTGGACAGATGTCATACAGACCCTAAGAGAACACAAATGCCAGCACAGGGTATTATAGCCAGGAAACTCTTAATTAACATAGGTGGAGAAACCAAGATATTCCATGACAAAACCAAATTTACACAGTATCTTTCTACAAACCCAGGCCTACAAAGGATAATAAATGGTAAAGCCCAACACAAGGAGGCAAGCTACACTCTAGTAAAAGCAAGAAACTAATCATCTTGCAACAAAACAAAGAGAAGACAAGCACACAAACATAATCTCACATCCAAATACTAGTATAACAGTAAGCAAGAATCACTGTCCTTAATTTCTCTCAATGTCAGTGGACTCAATTCCCCAATAAAAAGATGCAGAATAACAAATTAGATACTAAAGGAGGAGCCAGCATTCTGTTGCCTACAGGAAACACACCTCAGAGACAAAGACAGACACTACCTCAGAGAAAAAGGTTGGAAAACAATTTTCATAGCAAATGGTCTGAAGAAACAAGATGGAATAGCCATTCTAATATCGAATAAAATTGATTTTCAACCAAAAGTCATCAAAATATAAGGAAGGACACTTCATCTTCATCAAAGTAAAAATTCACCAAGATGAACTCTCAATCCTAAACATCTATGCTCCAAATACAAGGGCTTCTACATACATAAAAGAAACCTTACTAAAGCTCAAAGCACACATTGTACCTCACACAATAATAGGAGATTTCAACACCCCATGCTCAACATTGGAGAGATCATGGAAACGGAAATTAAACAGAGACATAGACAGACTAAGAGAAGTCATGAACCGAATGGACTTAACAGATATTTATAGAACATTCTATCCTAAAACAAAAGGATATACCTTCTTCTCACCGACCCATGGTATTTTCTCCAAAATTGACCGTATAATCGCTCATAAATCAGGCCTTAACAGATACAGAAAGATAGAAATAATACCATGCATCCTATCAGACCATCAGGGGCTAAAGGTCATCCTCAATAACAACAAGGAAAGAATGTCCACATATACATGGAAGTTGAACAGTGTTCTACTCCATGATAACCTGGTCAAGGAAGAAATAAAGACAGAAATCAAAGATGTCTGGGAATTTAAGGAAAATGAAGTTACAACATACCCAAACATGGGACACAAAGAAAACTGTGCTAAGAGGAAAACTCATAGCTTTGAGTGCCTGCAGAAAGAAACAGGAGAGAGCATTTATCAGCAGCTTGACAGGACACCTAAAAGCTCTAGAACCTAAAGAAGCAAACACACCCAGGAGGAGTAGAATCAACCAAGTAGAAACAAAAAGCACTATACAAAGAATAAACAGAACCAAAAGCTGGTGCTTTGAGAAAAACAACAAGATAGATAAACCCTTAACAAGACTAACCAAAGAACACAGAGAGTGTGTCCAAATTAACAAAATCAGAAATGAAAAGGGAGACATAACTACAGAATCAGAGGAAATTCTAAAAATCATCAGATCCTACTAAAAAGCCTATATTCAACAAAACTTGAAAATTTGGAGAAAATGGACATTTTCCTAATCACATACCAAGTACCGGACAGAAAGGGAAGCCAAATATACCAGTGAGAATCCTTTGAAAGTGTCATGTTTATATTGAATTAGTTAGGGTCTGCAATGAAGATAATCAAATGCCCCCCCCCGCCCATTCCACACCAGAGTTGTATGCTGCCTTTGGTGAAAGGTGTAAGTGTGCTATTTCCTACTCATTAATTAAACTGCAGAAGCAATCTATACAAGTTAAGAGCCTTCTCTTCACTGTGAAATACAATAAAAGCTGTAGTAGTTTTTCCTTAATTGTGGCAGCCCAGAGGTGCTGAAGAACTTCCATCATTGTGCCCATAGGGGCCTAGGAGAAACAGTAAAATTTGTAAAAGGAAACCATGTTTTCAGACTAAAGAGGAAACTCCTTGATTTCCTGAAAAAAATTACATAACAAGTAAACTACATTAAGTTCTACATAATATCCTTGTTATGAAAACAGCTATGTATATGGAACAGAAGTTTTAAGGATCTAAAAGATGCTGAAATATAATTATTGGAAAGCTGAAATAGAGCTAGGATGTTGATTTTGGTTTTAGACAGAACGGTTTGCAAATTCATCTGGAATAATAAAAAACCTAGGTAGCTAAAACTATCCTCAACAATAAAAGGACTTCCAGGGGAATCACTATCCCTGAACTCAAGCAGTATTACAGAGCAAAAGTGATAAAATCTGTATGGTACTATATAAAGAAACTGAAAGATAAAAACTGCATGATCATTTCATTAGATACTGAGAAAGCATTTGACAAAATTCAACACCCCTTCATGATAAAAGTCCTGAAAAGAACAGGAATTCAAAGCCCATACCTAAACATAGTGAAAGCCATATACATCAAACCATTAGATAATATTAAACTAAATAGAGTGAAAATTGAAGCAATCCCACTAAAACCAGGGACTAGACAAGGCTGCCCACTAGCTCTCTACTTATTCAATATAGTTCTCAAAGTCATTAGCCAGAGCAATCAGACAAAAAAGGAGATCAAAGGGATACAGATTGGAAAGGAATAAGTCAAAATATCACTATTGGCAGATGAGATGATTGTATACTTAAGTGATCCCAAAAGTTCCACCAGAGAACTACTAAACCTGATAAACACCTTCAGGAAAGTGGCTGGGTATAAAATTAACTCGAATAAATCAGTAGCCTTCCTCTTCATGAAAAAGAAACAGGCTGAGAAAGAAATTAGGGAAAGAACATCCTTTATAATAGTCCCAAATAATATGAACTACCTCGTGTGACTTTAACCAGGCAAGTGAAAGATCTGTACAATAAGAACTTCAAGACACTGAAGAAAGAAATTGAAGAAGACCTCAGAAGATGGAAAGATCTCCCATGCTCATGGATTGGCAAGGTTAATATAGTAAAAATGGCCATTTAACCAAAAGCGATCTACAGATTCAATGTAATCCCCATCAAATTCCAACCCAATTCTTCATAGAGTTAGACAAAACAATTTGGAAATCCATCTGTAATAACAAAAAAACCAAGATATCTAAAACAATCTGTCCTGCGCTATCATCTCGCCAGCAAGAATGCACGCGGACACCAGGATCCTTCTGCAGCAAAGCGTTTATTGCATCTTGAAGAGGAGAGACCCGGGGCCCAGAAAGGCACTGCTTATAAAACCCTAGCACTGCGTGTCCATGCCTGATCCATGGCTTACCCATGATCTCACTGGCACGCCCCGGGGTGGGCAAAGACTTGGTGCGAACACACTCTTGCACATGCACACACAGCTTGCTTCCTGAAAAGAGGTCAGGCTGGTACAGCGGAAGCCAGCGCCATCTTGTGATGGCGAATGCTATCGTGGCTTTCCACAACAATCCTCAACAATACAAAAACTTCCGGGGAAATCACTATCCCTGAACTCAAGCAGTATTACAGAGCAGTAGTGATAAAAACTGAATGGTATTGATACAGAGACAGACAGATAGACATTTAGAATAGAACTGATTCCCAGAAATGAACCCATACACCTATGGTCACTTGGATTTTGACAAAGCAGCCAAAACCATCCAATGGAAAAAAAAGATAGCATTTTCAGCAAATGTTGCTGGTTCAACTGGAAGTCAGCATGTAGAAGAATGCAGATTGATCCATGCTTATCATCCTGTACAAAGCTTACATCCAAGTGGACCAAGGACCTCCACATCAAACCAGATACACTCAAACTAATAGAAGAAAAAGTGGGGAAGAGTCTCGAACACATGGGCACTGGAGAAAATTTCCTGAACAAAACACCAATGGTTTATGCTCTAAGATCAAGAATAAAAAAATGGGATCTCATAAAACTACAAAGCTTTATGTAAGGCAAAGGACACAGTTGTTAGGACAAAATGGCAACCAGCAGATTGGGGAAAGATCTTTACCAATCGTACAACTGATAGAGGGCTCATATCCAAAATATACAAAGAACTCACGAAGTTAGATGGCAGGGAGACAAATGACCCTTTTAAAAAATGGGATTCAGAGCTAAACAAAGAATTCACAGCTGAGGAATGCGATATGGCTGAGAAGCACCTAAAGAAATGTTCAACATCTTTAGTCATAAGAGAAATGCAAATCAAAACAACCCTGAGATTCCACCTCACACCAGTCAGAATGGCTAAAATAAAAAAACTCTGGCGACAGTAGATGCTCACAAGGATGTGGGGAAAGAATAACACTCCTCCATTGTTGGTGGGATTACAGACTAGTACAATCATTCTGGAAATCAGTCTGCAAGTTGCTTAGAAAATTGGACATTGAACTATCTGAGGACATAGCTATAGCTCTCTTGGGCATATACCCAAAAGATGCCCCAACATATAACAAAGACACATGCTCCACTATTTTCATAGCAGCCTTATTTATAATAGACAGAAGCTGGAAAGAACCCAATTTCCTTCAACAGAAGAATGGATACAGAAAATATGGTACATCTACACAATGGAATATTACTCAGCTATCAAAAACAATGACTTTATGAAATTCATAGGCAAATGGAGGGAAAATATCATCCTGAGTGAGGTAACCTAATCACAGAAAAACACACATGGTATTCACTCATTGATAAGTGGCTATTAGCCCAAATGCTTGAATTGCCTTAGATGCACAGAACACATGAAACTCAAGAGGGATGACCAAAATGTGAATGCTTCACTCCTTTAAAAGGGGAACAAGAATACCCTTGGCAGGGAATAAGGAGGAAAAGATTAAAACAGAGGCAGAAGGAACACCCATTCAGAGCTTGCCCCACTTGTGGTCCATACATAGTCAGCCACCCAATTAGATAAGATGGATGAAGCAAAATAGTGTAAGCCGGCAGGAACCGGATGTAGATCTGTCCTGAGAGACAAAGCCAGAATACAGCAAATACAGAGGTGAATGCCAGCAGCAAACCACTGAACTGAGAACGGGACCCAGTTGAAGGAATCAGAGAAAGGACTGGAAGAGCCCAAGACCCCATATGAACAACAATGCCAACCAACCAAAGCTTCCAGTGACTAAGCCACTACCCAAAGACTATACATGGACTGACCCTGGGCTCCAACCTCATAGGTAGCAATGAGTAGCCTAGAAAGAGCTCCAGTGGAAGGGGAAGCCCTTGGTCCTGCCAAGACTGAACCCCCAGTGAATGTGATTTTTGTGGGGAGGGCGGTAATAGGGGGAGGATGGGGAGGGGAACACCTTTATAGAAGGAGAGGGGGAGTGGTTAGGAGTATGTTGGCCCGGAAACTGGGAAAGGAAATACCAATAGAAATGTAAATAAGAAATACTCAAGTTAATAAAGAAAAAATAAGGAAACAAAGTGAAATGTCATCAAAAAAGATGAGGAAGGACACTTGATATTCACCAAAGGAAAAAAAATCCAACAAGATGAACTCTCAATCCTAAATATCTATGGTCCAAATGCAAGGGCAACTGCATTCATAAAAGAAACCTTACTAAAGCTCAAAGCACATACTGTACCCAAACAATAATAGTAGGATATTTCACCACCCCACTCTTATCAATGGACAAATCATGGAAACAGAAATTAAACAGAGACATAGAGAAACTAACAGAAGTTATTAACCAGATGGACTTAACAGACATTTATAGAACATTCCATTCTAAAACAATAGGATATACATTCTACTCAGCACCTCATGGCACCTTCCCCAAAACTGACCATATAATCTGTCACAAAATAGGCCTCAACAGATACAGGAAGATGGAAGTAATCCCATGCATCCTCATCAGACCAGCACGGCCTAAGTCTGGTCTTCAATAACAGCAATAATGACTGAAAGCCCACATACACATGGAAGGTGAACAATGATCTGTTTAATGATAACTTGGTCAAGGAAGAAATAAAGAAATTAAAGACTTCTTAGAATTTAATAAAAATGAAGGCAGAACATACAAAAACTTATTGGATACAATGAAAGGAGTGCCAAGAGGAAAACTCATACCTCTGAGTGTCTGCAAAAATAAAGAGGAGAGATTATCTATCAGCAACTTGACAGCATACCTAAAAGCTCTAGAAAACCAAAAAAGCAAATACACCAAAGAGGAGTAGAAGGCAGGAAACAAACAAACTCAGGGCTGAAATCAACCAAGTAGAAAAAAAAAGGACTATACAAAGAATCAACAAAATCAGGAGCTGCTTCTTTGAGAAAATCAAAAAGATTGAAAAAGCCTTAGCCTGACTAACCAAGGGACAGAAAGTGTGTCCAAATTAACCAACTGAGAAATGAAAAGGGAGTCATAACAACAGAATCTGAGGAAATTCAGTAAAATCATCAAATACTACCACTAAATCATATATTCAACAAAACTGGAAAATCTGGACGAAATGGAAATTTTCTAGACATATACCAGCTACCAAAGTTAAATCAGGTATAGATAAACCATCTAAACAGTATCATAACTCCTAAAGAAATAGAAGATATGATTAAAAGTCTACCAATTAAAAATATTCAAGGACCAAATTCGTTTAGTGCAGAATTCAGTCACACCTTCATCGAAGACCTCATACCAATACTGTCCAAACTACTCCACAAAATAGAAACAGAAGGAACACTACCAAATTTCATTTATGAAGCCACAATTACCCTTAAACCTAAAGCACACAAAGACCTAACAAAGAAAGAGAAATTCAGACCATTTTCTCTTATGAATATCAATGAAAAAAATACTCTGTGGGATTTTTACAAACTGAATCCAGGAACATATCAAAGAGATCACCCACCATGATCAAGTAGGTTTCATCAAAGGTATGCAGTGTTGGTTCAATATAAAGAAATCAATCAACCTAATCCACTATATAAACAAACTGAAAGAAGAAAAACACACATGATCATTTCATTAAATGCTGAGAAAGCATTTGACAAAATGCAGCACCTCTACATGATAAAAGTCCTGGAAAATCAGGAATTCAAGGCCCATACCTAAACACAGTAAAAGCAATATACAACAAACCAGTAGTTAACATTAAAACGAGTGGAGAGAAACTTGAAGCAATCCCAGTAAAATCAGGGACTAGACAAGGCTGCCCACTCTCTTCTTCCTTATTCAATATAGTACTCGAAGTACTAGCCAGAGCAATCAGACACCAAAAGGAGGGCAAAGGGATAAATGTTTGAAAGAAAGAAGTCAGAATATCTCTATTTTCAGATGGTATGATAATAAACTTAAGTGACCCCAAAAGTTCCACCAGAGAACTACTAAGCCTGATAAACAACTTCAGCAAAGTGGATGGTTGTAAAATTAACTCAGACAAATCAGGAGACTTCATCTACTCAAAGGATAAAGAGGCTGAGAAAGAAATTAGGGAAATGACACCAGCACAATATTCCCAAATAATATAAAATAACATGTTGTCACTCTAACAAAGCAAGTGAAAGATTTGTATGACAAGAACTTCAAGTATCTGAAGAAAGAAATTGAAGAAGATCTCAGAAGATGGAAAGACCTCCCAGAATCATGGATTGGCAGGATTAGTAAATTAAAATGGCCATTTTACCAAAAGCAATCTACAGATTCAATGCAATTCCCATCAAAATTCCACCTCACTTCTTCACAGAGTTAAAAAGAGTAAATTGTAAATTCATTTGGAATAACAAAAAAACCAAGTATAGGGAAAACTATCCTCAACAATAAAACAACTTCTGGGGGAATTATCATCCCTGACCTCAATCAGTATTACAGAGCAATTGTGATAAAAAAAACTGTATTGCATTGGTACTGAGACAGGCAGGTAGATCAGTGGAATAGAATTGAAGACCCAATAGTGAACCCAAAAACCTATGGTGACTTGATCCTTGACAAAAGAGCTAAATCCATCCAATGGGGAAAAATGTACTGTTTTCAAAAAATGGGGCTAGATCAGCACATAGAAGATTGCAAATCCATCTCTTCTTATCACTCTGTACAAAGCCTAACTCCAAGTGGATCAAGGACCTCTATATAAAACCAGATATATTCAAACTAACAGAAGAAAAAGTGGAGAAGAGTCTTGATCACATGGGCCCTGGTGATAGTTTCCTGAACAAAACACCAATGGCTTAAGCTGTAAGACCAAGAATTGACAAGTGCAAAATTGCAAAGCTTCTGTAAGGCAAAAGACGCTGTCATTAGGATAAAATGGCAAGCAACAGATTTAGAAAAGATCTTTATCAATTACATCTGATAGAGTGCTAATATCCAATATATACAAAGAACTCAAGAAGTTACACTCCGAGCCAAATAACCCTATTAAAAATGGGGTGTAGAGCTAAGCAAACAATTCTCACCTGAGAAATATCAAATGTCTCTGAAGTACTTAAAGAAATGTTCAACATCCTGAGTCATCAGGATAATACAAATCAAAACAGCAATGAGATTCCACCTCATACCAGTCAGAATGGGTAGGATTAAAAACTGATGTGACAACAGTTGCTGGCGAGGATGGAGAGAAAGAGGAACACTCCTCCAGTGTTGGTGGGATTACAAATTGGTACAACCACTCTGGAAATTTGTATGGACGTTCCTCAGGAAATTGGACATTACACGTAAGGACCCAGTTATACTACCCCTGGCCATATACCCAAATGATGCTCCAGCATTCAACAAAGATGAATGCTCCACTATGTTCACAGCAGCCCTCTTTATAATAGCCAGAAGCTGGAAATAACCCAGATGCCCTTCACCAGAGGAATGGATACAGAAAATGTGGTACAAATTCACAATGGAGTACTCAGCTATCAGAAAAAATGACTTCATGAAGTTCATAGGCAAATGAATTGAACTATAAAATATCATCCTGAGTAAGGTAACCCAATCACAGAAAAACACACATGGTATGCACTCGCTGATAAGTGGATATTAGCCCAAATACTCGAAATACCCAAGATACAACCAACAGACCACATGAAACTCTAGAAGAAGGATGACCAAAGTGCGGATGTTTCAATCCTTAAAAGGGGGAACAAAAATATTCATAGGAGGGGATATGGAGGTAAAGGTTGGAGCAGAGGACTGAAGAAACAGCCATTCAGAGCCTGCCCCACATGTGGCACACACACACACACACACACACACACACACACACACACACACACACACACGCACACACACACACAAACACACACAGAACACACACAGAGCCACGAAAACTAGATAAGACTTTTGAAGCTAAGAAATGCATGCTGAAAGGAACTGGATATAGATCTCTCCTGAGAGACACAGCCAAAGCATGTCAAATATCGAGGCGAAGGCTAGCAGCAAACCATTGAACTGAGAATGGGATCCCAGTTGGAGAAATTAGAGAAAGGATTGAAATAGCTAAAGGGGCTTGAGACCCCATAAGAACAACAATGTCAACCAACCAGACCTCCCAGGGACTAAAATACTACCCAAAGACTATGTCATGGACTGACCCATGGTTGCAGGTGCATATGTATCAGAGGATGGCTTTGTTGGGCATTAATGGAAGGAGAACCCTTGGTCCTAGGTTTGACTCCCAGTTCAAGTGAATGTCCAGGGGCAGTAAGAGGGGTTATAGGAAAAGTGTAAGGGGATTGGTAAGGGATCTTATAGTCAGCAAACTGGGAAAGGGAATAATATTTAAAATGTAAATTAAAAAGTATCCAATTAATGAAAAAGTTTTTGCCTATATCTGAAAAATAAAACCATTCATTTTGTTGTTATCTCCTTTTATTTTTTTTGGAAACTTTTTATCTTGCCAAAAATGACTCTGTTAATGTTGTGTAAATGTTATTCACAAATATCTGTTATTCTATTATATACCTGCTGGTTTCCTAGATAAAGGGCAAAGTAAAGATGCTTTCCTTCATTCTCTATTCTATCTGGCCCACCCAAAATACAAAAGTCTGGCATATAGAAGACTAGGAGCTAGGGATGAAGGCATCTTTAAAATAGGACTGCACACGAAAGGGCTGAAAGAAGGATATCTAGTTATGTACATAGGCTCCCTCCCATTATCTCTGAATCTTACTTAAAGCCTCCTTCACACTTTCCAGCACTGCCTCATCTGTGGATGGGAGGCAACACACAGGTTATGCCAAGAGTAGTTTAGCTTAAAAAATGACAGCCTGCGTAAACTTGGGAAAAGGATAAAGCTGAAGTGTGGAAGCTATTTGGGTGGAGCCATCCACTGTCAGACATACAGGGTGGATTCATGTGTAGAAATCCTGCATTTACCCTAAAAACATACTAGTCATTCAAGATTACAAATGCAGTCAGCACATATCTTCACCTCAGACAGTGATTCATAATGCTTGTGGCAGGGGCAAGAATAGACTTTGTTGTTTTGATTTAACAAACTTTCATTCTGTAGCCCAAGCTGGTTGTGGCCTCATTTTTAATCCTCCTGCTTCAGCTTTTCAAGTGTTTATGGCCAATGTGAACTCCCATATTTGGCCAGGTCCTATCGTGGCCCTAGGGGCCAGCAAGCATGGGTGGCACTGGCAGCACTGGCGGCAGTGGTGACCCTGGGATGGTCCTTTGCAGCTCCTCAGAATGGGCTGGGCTCCAGTATTTTTATATCTACTCTAACTATGGACTTCTGAAAAATCCAAAATAGGTTACATATTTTCTCTACAAAAAGGAAGTACAATTATGTAGCTGTAACACAAGACAAGACAAAAGCATAATATTGTAAAGAACTCAGTGCCCAACTCATGGAACTTCAAATCTTCTGTGTGAAAGGAGGATCATGCAGCTCTAATTTGCTGACTTTGCCCTCTTCAGCAGACACAGATGATCTCATATCCTCATTCACAAACTGCTGCTATTCTAGCTGGTCTTCTGTATATAGTCTGTCTTGTCCACTTGTTGAGATCTCCTTGCAACTTAAGTTAAGCCTTCACCTTCTCTATGACCTTCAGGCACTGCAACCCTGCCATTTGAAACCAAACCTTGCCTTCTGTGTGTGACTCTGTCAATCTGTGGTTTCCACTGCAACTGAGGGTGCACTATCACCAAGGGTTTCTTTTCAGTTACTCCAATACTGATACACATTGTCAAGTTCATGCCCTCTATGATTCTTTCACTTCTACAGTTTCCATTTGGCAAAACCTAGGACATCTTGAATATTATTGCTGACTCTACTGTCAGCATGGCATGCAGCCTTTGTCTCTTATGGACCACAGCATCCACTTACTTTGAATATATACTGTGAAGAAAACTTTGGATCTGTGCTATATCTCTTGAATCGGAGATGATTTCTCGGCTACAGCCTATCACGATTTGTTGATCCAATAAAGTCAATGTTTCACTTCAGTGGTTCTGTTTTCTTGTTAATATGAATAATTTTCTGCCCATATGACCAGAAAATGCAAATTCATAACTCATATACATCACACGTGGACATGATTTTTTCCAAAATCTTGGTTCCGACTTCTATTTTAGCTTGCTTTCTATTAGTATGATAAAGACCATGATCAAAAGCAACTGGCAAGGGGAAGGTTTTATTTGATTTACAGTTCCTTATCACACTCCATCATGGAGGGACCAATGCAGCACCTAAAGCAGCATGGAAATCTGGAAGCAGGAACTGAAACAGAGACCATGAAGGAAAACTTCTTACATCCTTTGTTCCTAAACTCTTATTCAGTTATCTATCTATCTATCTATCTATCTATCTATCTATCTATCTATCTATCTATCTATCTATCTATCTATCCATCCATCCATATTTATATATGTAAATGCTATATATAATTTTTATTTTGTATTCATGTGTGTGTGTGTGTGTGTGTGTCTTTGTGTATGTTCATGTATGCATGTGCACCTGAAAGAAGGTTCACATGAAGGACACAGATGAATGGCTTGCTTTTTCCCTGGAGTTAGAGTGACATGTAGTATTAAGTTATCTGTAGTACTAGTTTGTAGGATGATGTCATTATGCAGGTGAAGTCAGGTACAAGATAGAACAAGACCTGTCACTGGATGAGAAGAAGAAAAGTTTTAGAGAGAAGGAGAAAGAGAAGGAGAGAGGAGCAGCTGAGAGAACACAGAGGTAGATGTTAAGATTCTTCTCTGCACTCTGCATTTACAGGTTGTTATGAATATTCTTAAGGGATAGAGGTGTATAGGATTTTGTATGTCTAGATGAGCGAATTATATCTTATCAATTGGATCAGAGGTTATTGTGTTGTATGTTCTTTCATGTGGCGATTTAATTGAGTTCAAGAAAGTGTGTGGTGACTGGACACATTGGGCAGACACAGAATTGGGATATGTATGTCTGGTATGGTGGCAACCTGCCTTGAAAACTAGATGGGTAGATTGTTGCCAAGATCAGAGAGTAGCCATTGGCAGTGTGATAAGGGATAGAGCAAAGCATGTGAGATACTTTGCTGATTGAGATGAAATTATCTAAGAGATTCCTTGAGGCCCCAAGGTTCCAGATTTAGTTCAGGATTAAGGAAACATTTTTATTTAATTTTGCTGCAGCACTTGGTGGGATTTGAACTTATGCCCTCTGAAAGAACAATGTGTGCTCATAAAGAGCAAACTCTGTCTCCATACCCATCAGGTACTTTTCTCTTGCCTTTTACAACCAACCACCCTATATACCACTGTATTGTATGGATAGAGTCCTTTCTAATCAGTCATTAATCAAGGAAATGCCCTACAACAAATAGGTATACAAACAAATCTTATGGATTCATTTCCTCAATTGAGATTTCCTTTTCCCTGATGAGTCTAGCTCAAATAAAGTTGACAAAAATCTAATTACCAGGAATAGAAACATATACTAAACACATTATAAAAAAGTTTTTTTAAACTGGCATTTTATCTTTAATGATTTATGTTTATCAAATACAGCCGAAGGTGTGTTAAAATTTGTTGCTTTGGAAATGTCTTATCTAGACATGTTCTTAATACTAAGTCAGTGGTGCATTTTCCCCCTTAAAGTGCATCATATAGGCAGATGGATTTGTGTGATTGTCAAAAATGTTTGTGTTATTTCTTTTTCACAGTGATAAAATTACTGGAAATGCAGTGACCACAAGTCCTTCCATTCACAATGCCTATAAGGAAGATCTGACTATAATAGATGAGCTGGCATGATAAGTGATTTGAGAACTAACAATGTAAGTAAACAAAAGCAACTTTGATTGCAGAAAGGCTGATCTCCTCACCTTACAAGTTCTGAGCCAAGATCATATATATGAAATAGGAGAATTCTGAGACGTGTGTGGTCACACAAAGCAAAACAATACACTATGTTTTGGGAACAGGAAGTAACCAGGAGATGTAACTCAAATGAAGGAACAGCTGCTCTTACCACATACAGGAGACATAAATGTCCCTAAATCTGTTGGTACCTATTTCACAAACCGAGCAACATTGTCAGTACTAAGTTGGAGAGGATGTGCCTAGTCCTACAGTAACATGATACACCAGAGTGGGATGATTTCAGGGGTGGGGTATCCTTATTCTGAGAGGAGAAGAGATAGGGAGAAATGGAGGGGCTGTATGAATGGTGGGGTGCGTAGGGGTAGGAGATGCCACAACTGGGATGTAAAGTGAAAAAATAAATTAATGACGAAAAAAAAAAAAAAGAAAGAAAGAAAAGAAAAGTGGATTGGGGCCCACTATAGAGCTTCAAGATTCACAAACAAGATCGTTCTAAAATTATATTCACCTTTTGAGTGTGACTGGTTTGAGTTCAATATTATTATGAACTCAACTAGGGAGAACAAAGTAGCCTTTAATTCTTGGATATCAGAGTGCATTTGCCTCCCAAGCCCTGGAATTAATGGCATGTGTGACCATGGTTGGCAATACTCATTGTTGAAGATGATTTTATGAGTACCAGGGGAAGATACCTGAAATGACCATAAATGCTCTGTGTTATTCAGGGCATTTTATTGTGTGTGTGTCTGTGTGTGTGTGGGGGGGGGTGGTCTTCCTGCATGAGTGTCTGGAGTCCTGGCCTTATAAGAAGCACTATCACACCCAGCTTGAAAGAATAAGCTTTTTTGTACAAGCTGTTTCTTTCTTTTCAAGAATTCATGTCATTAACTTATGTGTAAAGGTTTTTTTTGACTGATTATGTGTTTTTTGCTTCATTTATGCCTGATGGATTTGTGTGTGCTAAGGGCAGTCAGAAGATTTTTTTCGGAATACCTGGAACTGGAATTTCAGACAGTTTGAAGTGTTGTATATATTGGGGAAAGAAACTAGGTGCTCCCAAAGAATCCCAGTGTTCTTGAGGAGATATATTCCACCCAGATTTTCTAGTTTGAAATGGTTTCCATTCGGAAACAGTTTTAGCCACTACGGGGTAAGTAGTGACTTAAGGAATAGAATTTTTATCCAGTTGGTAGAATTAGCTTTAGGGAAAGATAAAATGGCTCTCCAATTCAAACTGATAAAGCTTGAGTCCATAGCCAAATAACCAACAGAACACAGATTGAGCAAGTTTTAGTCATATAATAGAACATATTCAATCATATATAAAATAGAAGTATGAAGTGAAGAATTTGAGAAGGCATCAAAGGAGAAAAAGGAAAGGGAATGTGGTTTACTATATTTTAATCAAAAATGTGTAAAACTAAACTTAAATTTAAAAAGAGAATAGATAGATAGTTAAAGCAGTGGGTGAGTTCCCTTTCCAGAACATGTATGGTAACTAAAAATCCAGTTGCTGGTATTTTCTGGCATCTTCTGGCCTATGTGGGTACTGCGCACAGAGATATGCAGACAAACAACCATATAACTTAAATAAAAATACAGTGTAAAATATGAAAAAGAATAAAATTCACTATAGTGATGAAAGGGTTCTGAGAGAAACAGCAGCCAGGACTAGTTAAAATGTATTCATTTTGATCCTGCACAGAAGCAACTCTGGCCTTCCCCTGAGTCAGCCTGCTCAGAGGCAAAATATTCCTTATTCTGAGGATAGCTTAGCATTGTCAATCACCAACAAACAATGTCTACAATGCTAATTGGTGACTTTTCCTAGATGTTTTCTGTATATGTACTCTGTCTTTTGTACTGGTGAGAATTGTGGCACTGATATATCTATCTAAACACACTACTTTCACAGCGTCATTTACTTTTTAGGAATCTACCTGCCTGACTCCATTTTAAATACAAGAGTAATTATTCTTTATTTTAAAAAATAATTTTTCATTTACTATAAGAGCTGAGTTAATGTTTTGATATCAATTTCCTGGAGACAGACTTGCACCAATTCTTGATTTTCACTCGTTTTGAGGACATCCTGACCCTCGCTAATGCCCTCCCCAATTCCATAGATAATATAAGGTGGTATTTGTTATTTCAGATTTTTCTGTAATTTCTTGTTGCTTCTTTTATCTCACTTCTGTTAACCTGCTTTGCAACTATTTGAAAGTTTACTCCTTACAGAGTGCCTAAGAAATGAATTTGGGGTTGTTCTCTTAAAAAAGAGAAGTTGTAAGGCAGTCACTGGATACTTTTTGACAGTACTCCAGTAAAATCATGCTGTCTTCAAATTTGAGTCAAAATTGTGGTAAATGACTCATTCTTCTTGGTGGGATTAACACTTCCTTTTCAAGTAAGATCTTCTAGTACAAGATAAACATACCAGAGACATTTATTTCTATCCTTTATCCTTTATATAACTGCCTAATAAGTGTCCATAAAAGACAGCCTCCCTGAGTATTCAAGTTACAAAGGAGCTTGTACTTTCCATTATGATTCATTTGTCAAGAGACTGAGCTGAATTGCTGGAAGAAAACTTCTATGGGAATGAAGCCACGATCAACGCTTCTTCTGGGAAAAAGTTCTATCACTGTGTTTGTGGTCTTATCCATGCTTTCTGTCAGGATTCTTTGTACCCTTGCCTACCAGGATATTGTAGTTGAAGTTCAACTGATCTAAACATGAAGGTCAGAACAATTTTTTTTCCTGAATTCTCTCTTTAATTGTGGGCTCTCTTCCACCCGTGGGATAGCAGAATCACTCCATTGCAAACAGTGTAGCATGCAGTTCTCAGTCCTCTGCAGATCTGTGAAAGGTCTGTGCCTGGGGCAAAAACCAGCCCCTGGAAAGAGTGTACAGGGTACTTTGAATATCCCTCAACCCTAAGGGAAGATACTCTTGTCACTCAGTGCTTCCAGACAGTCAGGACCTCAGGTCGACCACCAGGCAGAAGGTGAGGCGGGCTCTTCTGTGAGCCTTGCTTCAGGCCTGATTCAGAAGCTGAGTAGCTGATCAACTTCTGTGTCTAGTTCATTCATGGAGAAGCTTGGAAGCCTGGATTTGGTGAAATGGTGAGTGAGAGGCCATGATCTTGGGAAGAATGGGTTGATCCTGAGCCCTTCTTGGGGCTGAGTAGGAGGTGGTGGCCAGAAGTATCTTCCTGTGAGGTCTGTTGTGGTATTTACAACTTCTAGGCCCGAAGTGGTGGCCTCTGAATAACTTGACTCTGGGCTGTACGTCTACCGAGCATTTGGAACAGGGGCTATGTGTAGAAAAAGGATCATTGTGGCCAGCTTCACCATGCATTTTGGTCATCAGAGGACAGCAGCAGGCAAACTTAGAAAGTCCTAGTTTTTGTACCTCCACTAGATTTCTTGCATGTTGTATTGAGAGTTGTAGGAATAAGATCCATTTGGAGTTCATTTGCTGGAGCTAGTACATAGAATCTCTAAGTTGGATTGCACTCCATGATTAAGCTGTGATTAAGAAGAGTAGAATAGTCTTTGCCAGTGCTTAGGAGATATTCAGTCACACAAAGAAAAATTTAGCTAATGGGGGGCTACCTCTACAACATCTGCAAAATTCATAGTATGTTAACCAGACCTGTTAAATATTACATGCTAGGATACACATTTGTTCATTAGAATTGTCTAGACATTTGGACCCATACCATAAGAAAGGAGACAACTCTACCAAATCCCATATTAAAAGGAAGGTGTCTAAGAAGTTGCTCAAAGAAATATTATGGTCACAACCAAAATCAAGGCCTAGTGTGCCATAAAGGTCCAGTTATTTTTCCTTGAGAAAAACCATAGTTCTGTCATATGGGGAGTAAGACCTCAGGTGACAAGAAGTAAAAAATGAAAAGTATTTTTGGGTTGAGAGCTGTCAAGCAAGGCCTTTCCCTGAAGTTCTCTTATATAGAAGGAACCTAGCATAGCTATTTCTCAACCCAGGAATTTGCTTGGAAGATCAAGTAATAGCCTAGATCTAGCATAGAATTTGAGAGCATGCTCAATGACTCTGTGGTAGAAAATAAATGAAGCTCCTTCAAAACCAAGGATCTGCTTGATAGAGTTGGTCGTGATCTGGTACCAGGGCATTTGGAGAATATTTTATTCTGTTCCTGAGAACCCAACTCTTCCTACCACATGGGGTTCACGTTATCAGTTCCAATGCCACTGTGTGCTTCCTGAGTAATGTTCCCCTTAGGCAACACTGTTTCTTTAGCCTCTTCCTGTGTTTATATTATTGTATGTTGGTTTGTGCTGTCTTCATATAAGGCACTCATTTCCTTCCACATCCTCCCAGGAAGTAATATAGAAGATGCTAGTCATATGAATCTTGTGTGACTTAGACATAGGTAGTGTAAGACTTCACCACCCCAGCTTTTTTATTTCTTTCCTTCTATTTTCCCAATCTTTCTCATCCCCTTCTGCAGGACACTGTCATTGAAAACTAATCTGCTCTTGCAGGATGCTTGTATACGTAATAAATCCTCTGGAATTATCTTTATTGTATCTATCTTCCATATGCCTAAGCAGTTAGACTTTTGGTCTCCTTTCCCTTTCCCTAGTGTTGAGTGTTTAACCTGGGGCCTCCCTCTGCTTAAATGGGATGCAAAATCTGATGTAGGCTGATTTTCCGCTTAGCAATAGCCAGAACTGGATGCGTGATATTCTTCAAGAATATTTTCTTGATTAGTATCTTAAGTTCTTGGAGTTCTTTTTCCCTGGGATTGCATAGTAATTCTAGAACAGGTATACCTCCAACCTTCTATACAATATTTCTGAGGCTATCTCTCTTAATGTTGCTTGAGGTGGCCTTGATACAAGTGTGTAACTGCACAGGATAATTGCCTTGCTTTCTACATGATTAAAATTAAAATTACTAAATACTTAAAGAATTTAGTACAATCATCATGTTTTAAAATCACCAATTTGAGTCAGACAGTTAACTGAAAATTGCAGTAACAGGAAAAGGATTTGTGTGTGGAGCGTGGCCTCTGCTTTCAGAGTGGAATATGTGGAACAATTATTGTGTGCACTGTACAGTAGAAGTGGCTACTCACTGACTGTACCTGTGTGTGTCAGGTTACAAACCTAACATTGTGCATGGAGGCAAGGTCAATGGGAATCTTATTAATGACATTCTGTCTACTAAGGAAGAATCTTGTCTTTTTCCAAGTCCATATAGTAAAGCATTTTTAATGTTTTTATTATATTTACATTTTAAAAACATGACTTACTGATATTGCTTTGAAAGTTTCTTTTCTTTAAATGCATCTCTGCTCAAATCTGTCAATTTCTACTTCAATTTTTCTTGGTCATTAAAAATGTTATTTTATTTTTATTTATTTCTGTAAATGTCAATGTTTCTCATACTCCCGGCTTGTTGCTATGTGATCGCAAATTGCTTTGAACACCAAATCCTGCATCTGCTGCCTAGTGCTAGGAAGAGAGTTCTTTGACACCTTCATTGCTGAGTCTTGACTGGTCAGTGAAAAGCAAAAAGGGACCAGTGAATGAGTATCTTCTGACTTCTTAGACTTTCATTGGGGAATTAAAAATGAAGAGTGAACTGTGTTAAGAACACAGTTCAGGGACCTAATTCAAATCAGGTGTAGTCAAAACAAGGGTTCCTATGAGTTGAAAAAGTAATCGGAAATGCTCTGGGAGATGAGAATAATTTCTAAGGTACAAATTTTCCAGAAAGGATAGAACTAGGAAGGTCTGTATTGTCTGAGTCATTTGTTCTCTGTGCAATCAATCAGGGAGATGCAACTGTCCTTTGGCCTAGCATAGTAGATATTGAGAATTCTAGATAATAAGATATTATAACAGGCCTACCAATCAGAAATATCGGTGGAATGTAGCTTCTGTGTTCTTTCCAGTATATTCTCCTCTGGTGATGCTGTAGAAAATTGGGCAGGTAAATTCCATTCATACAATGATGAGCATGGGGAACACTTTCTCCAGATTAGGGGAGCAGGATAACTGAGCTGTAGGAGCTTCTTAGTTGGGGATAGACTGTTAACCAGACTGTGTACTTGTTGGTCCATGTGCCCACCTGGGTAGTGGCTCTTGGCTTCCAAGCTTTCTTGATTTTGAATTCCCTGGGGAGAAGGAAGCTCTCCAGACCAGCTATGGGATGATATGGTGCTTTTACCCTCACTATCCTGTGTGCACACACCGGCTTTGTTTTTTGTAGTTGGTGGGAAGATAGAATGTAGAAATGAAGGTCTGTTTTTAGAAGTTTTGAATGTTGCATTCTACTTCCTAATTTGCCCTTTGACTTTTACAAAGTGTTTAGACCTAGTAGGAAAGTCATCATAAGGATCATCTTTCAGAAATACTTCGTTAAAATCTTAGGGCTAGAGAAATGGAGTAATCATTAAGAGCGCTTGATGCTCTTCCAGAGGAACACAGTTCAGTTCCCAGGATGCATAACATGTGGATCACAACTGCTTGTAACTCCACCTCCAGGGGATCTCATTACTTACATTACTTGGTATACTTACACACTCATGTGAGCACTGGCATATGCATGAAAGCATTTGTGCACACATACACACACATAAACACACACACACTCACACACACACACCCACACACATCAAACACAGAGATACATATTAATAAATAAAAACAACAGTTAAATGCTTGGTGTGGACCCATGCCTTTTAGCCAAGAACTCTGGAGGAAGTGGCAGGTGGATCTCTGTGTTCAAGACCATCTTTTTTTAAAAAACCACATAAAGGAATAAAAGTGAAAACAAAAATTCTTTTAGTTTTCCACGACTCAGGGATATTTAATTCCAGGGGAAAGGGAAGTTTGTGAGCTGCAGAGGTTTCTCAGGTGTGCATTGGGTTGAATGGATGGATAAAGCTGATTCTACATCCTGTATTGTAGATCTTGTGGCATGAAACACACATTATTCTTCCATGTAATTTTGCCTGTGGAATTTAGTGAATTTCCATTTACCTGAGACCCGAAGGTTCTACATTGCCATAGTAGACCTTTCTGATCCATTTGCAAATGAACTCTAGAGCATGGAACTTTCTGGAAGAAATATCAGTAGCTGGTAGGTCAAAAAGACAGCAGTTTAGGAGTAACTTTGAGTTAATTTTGTGTGAGTTATGAAGCCTGTCTATAATTTATTTTTATTTATTATTATACAATATTTTAGGCTCCCCTTCCTCCTCTTCTTTCACCCCCCACATCCTTTCTCCCCCATGGCAATTGCTCCTAGATTTCATTTCAGTAAAAGCAAGCCTCTTAGTGATGCCAACTGAACAATGCATAACAAGATGTAATAAAATTAGGTATAAACCATTATATGAAGCCTAGACAAGCTAAGCCATTAGGGAGGAAAAGGTCCTAGAGCAGGAAAAAGAGCCAAAGACACTCCGACCTTTACTCTTATGATTTCCACACAACCCACAGCCTGTATGCAAAGGGCCTAATGCAGACCCATGTAGGATCCATGATTGTTGCTTCCCTCTCTGAGCTCCTATGAGCCCTTTTCATTGATTCAGTGGGCCTTATTCTCACTATGTCCTTGAATATCTGAGTCTAATAATCCTTCCTCCTCCAATTTCTCAGGGTTCTTTAAGTTACCACTTAATGCCTGGGACTAGATATCTGCATCTGTTCCCAGGAGCTTTTGGAAGAAGTCTTTTGATGAGTATTGAGCTAGTTAACATATAGTTTAGCAGAATATCATTAGGATTCACTTCATTGACTTACTCAATATGATCTTTTCTGGTTCCGGATCCTGTATTTCTAGGAGACTTTACTAGTGTCATCATGATAGCATTCAGTAAGTTTCTACTGCATTAGTCTTCTGCTTGCCCCTTAACCCCCAGCTATTCCAATACTCGCTACTCATACTCTCCCTTTCTGCCTCTCTCCCGTACCTCATCTATCCTGGTCCCATCCCACACAGCACCCTACACTCACCTTCTGTCCAAACAAAAATTCTCTTCTATTTTTACTTCCCAGGGAGATCCTTGCCATCCCACCAAGAGCACTTCTTTTTCTCAGCCACTCTGGGTTAATAGAATGTTTTATGATTACCTTTCACCTAAAGGATAATATGTTCAAGTAAGGGAGAGCAAACACTGCTTTTCTTTCTTTTTCTGAGTTACACTCTCAGGGTGATTTTTATGTGTGTGTGATTCCATTCAAATATCAAGTTTCTGTTTTTTTTCTAACAGGTGAGTCTTACTCCACTGCTTAAATGTATACCACATTTTAATTATACATTCTTTTTTTTTTTGTCTTGTTTTTTTTTTTTTTTCCTTTCTTTTTTTCTTTTTTTTTTTTTTTTTTGATATACAGCCAACTTTATTTAAAGACCTAAGCAGGGGGATAAGATGTAACATAGGTATTGTTTGTTTTTTTTATTATTATTATTAACTTGAGTATTTCTTATATACATTTCGAGTGCTATTCCCTTTCCTGGTTTCCGGGCAAACATCCACCTCCCCCCTCCCCTTCCTTATGGGTGTTCCACTCCCATCCCTCCCCCACTTGCTGCCCTCTCCCCAACAGTCTAGTTCACTGGGGGTTCAGTCTTAGCAGGACCCAGGGCTTCCCCTTCCACTGGTGCTCTTACTAGGATATTCATTGCTACCTATGAGGTCAGAGTCCAGGGTCAGTCCATGTATAGTCTTTGGGTAGTGGCTTAGTCCCTGGAAGCTCTGTTTGGTTGGCATTGCTGTACATATGGGGTCTCGAGCTCCTTCAAGCTCTTCCAGTTCTTTCTCTGATTCCTTCAACGGGGGTCCTGTTCTCAGTTCAGTGGTTTCCTGCTGGCATATGCCTCTGTATTTGCTGTATTCTGGCTGTGTCTCTCAGGAGCGATATGCATTCACATTTTGATCATCCGTCTTGAGTTTCATTTGTTCTAGGCATCTAGGGTAATTCAAGCATTTGGGCTAATAGCCACTTATCAATGAGTACATACCATGTATGTCTTTCTGTGATTGGGTTAGCTCACTCAGGATAATATTTTCCAGTTCCAACCATTTGCCTACGAATTTCATAAAGTCATTGTTTTTGATAGCTGAGTAATATTCCATTGTGTAGATGTACCACATTTTCTGTATCCATTCCTCTGTTGAAGGGCATCTGGGTTCTTTCCAGCTTCTGGCTATTATAAATAAGGCTGCGATGAACATAGTGGAGCACGTGTCTTTTTTATATGTTGGGGCATCTTTTGGGTATATGCCCAGGAGAGGTATAGCTGGATCCTCAGGCAGTTCAATGTCCAATTTTCTGAGGAACCTCCAGACTGATTTCCAGAAAGGTTGTAGCAGTCTGCAATCCCACCAACAATGGAGGAGTGTTCCCCTTTCTCCACATCCTCGCCAGCATTTGCTGTCACCTGAGTTTTTGATCTTAGCCATTCTCACTGGTGTGAGGTGAAATCTCAGGGTTGTTTTGATTTGCATTTCTTTATGACTAAAGATGTTGAACATTTCTTTAGGTGTTTCTCGCCATTCGGCATTCCTCAGCTGTGAATTTTTTTGTTTAGCTCTGAACCCCATTTTTTAATAGGGTTATTTGTCTCCCTCGGTCTAACTTCTTGAGTTCTTTGTATATTTTGGATATAAGGCCCTCTATTCTGTTGTAGGATTGGGAAAGATCTTTTCCCAATCTGTTGGTTGCCGTTTTGTCCTAACCACAGTGTCCTTTGCCTTACAGAAGCTTTGCAGTTTTATGAGATCCCATTTGTCGATTCTTGATCTTAGAGCATAAGCCATTGGTGTTTTGTTCAGGAAATTTTTTCCAGTGCCCATGTGTTCCAGATGCTTCCCTAGTTTTTCTTCTATTAGTTTGAGTGTGTCTGGTTTGCTGTGGAGGTCCTTTATCCATTTGGACTTAAGCTTTGTACAGGGTGATAAGCATGGATCGATCTGCATTCTTCTACATGTTGACCTCCAGTTGAACCAGCACCATTTGCTGAAAATGCTATCTTTTTTCCATTGGATGGTTTTGTCTCCTTAGTCAAAAATCAAGTGCCCATAGGTGTGTGGGTTCATTTCTGGGTCTTCAATTCTGTTCCATTGGTCTATCTGTCTGTCTCTGTACCAATACCATGCAGTTTTTATCACTATTGCTCTGTAATACTGCTTGAGTTCTGGGATAGTGATTCCTCCTGAAGTCCTTTTATTGTTGAGGATAGTTTTAGCTATCCTGGGTTTTTTGTTATTCCAGATGAATTTGCAAATTGTTCTGTCTAACTCTTTGAAGAATTGGATTGGTATTTTGATGGGGATTGCATTGAATCTGTAGATCGCTTTTGGTAGAATGGCCATTTTTACTATATTAATCCTGCCAATCCATGAGCATGGGAGATCTTTCCATCTTCTGAGATCTTCTTCAATTTCTTTCTTCAGAGTCTTGAAGTTCATATTGTACAGATCTTTCCCTTGCTTGGTTAAAGTCACACCGAGGTACTTTATATTATTTGGATCTATTATGAAGGGTGTCGTTTCCCTAATTTCTTTCTCGGCCTGTTTCTCTTTTGTGTAGAGGAAGGCTACTGATTTATTTGAGTTAATTTTATACCCAGCCACTTTGCTGAAGTTGTTTATCAGCTTTAGTAGTTCTCTGGTGGAACTTTTGGGATCACTTAAATATACTATCATATCATCTGCAAATAGTGATATTTTGACTTCTTCTTTTCCGATCTGTATCCGCTTGACCTCATTTTGTTGTCTGATTGCTCTGGCTAGAACTTCAAGAACTATATTGAATAAGTAGGGAGAGAGTGGGCAGCCTTGTCTAGTCCCTGATTTTAGTGGGATTGCTTCAAGTTTCTCTCCATTTAGTTTAATGTTAGCCACTGGTTTGCTGTATATGGCTTTTACTATGTTTAGATATGGGCCTTGAATTCCTATTCTTTCCAGGACTTTTATCATGAAGGGCTGTTGAATTTTGTCGAGTGCTTTCTCAGCATCTCATGAAATGATCATGTGGTTTTGTTCTTTCAGTTTGTTTATATAATGGATCACGTTGATGGTTTTCTGTATATTAAACCATTCCTGCATGCCTGGGATAAAGCCTACTTGATCATGGTGGATGATTGTTTTGATGTGCTCTTGGATTCGGTTTGCCAGAATTTTATTGAGTATTTTTGTATCGATGTTCATAAGGGAAATTGGTCTGAAGTTCTCTTTCTTTGTTGGGTCTTTGTGTGGTTTAGGTAAAGAGTAATTGTGGCTTCATAGAAGGAATTCGTTAGTGCTCCATCCGTTTCAATTTTGTGGAATAGTTTGGATAATATTGGTACGAGGTCTTCTATGAAGGTCTGATAGAATTCTGCACTAAACCCGTCTGGACCTGGGCTCTTTTTGGTTGGGAGACCTTTAATGACTTCTTCTATTTCCTTAGGAGTTATGGGGTTGTTTAACTGGTTTATCTGTTCCTGATTTAACTTCGGTACCTGGTATCTGTCTAGGAAATTGTCCATTTCCTGCAGATTTTCAAGTTTTGTTGAATATAGGCTTTTATAGTAAGATCTGATGATTTTTTGAATTTCCTCTGAATCTGTAGTTATGTCTCCTTTTCATTTCTGATTTTGTTAATTTGGACACTCTCTGTGTCCTCTCGTTAGTCTGGCTAAGGGTTTATCTATCTTGTTGATTTTCTCAAAGAACCAACTTTTGGTTCTGTTGATTCTTTCTATGGCCATTTTTGTTTCTACTTGGTTGATTTCAGCTCTGAGTTTGATTATTTCCTGCCTTCTACTCCTCCTGGGTGTATTTGCTTCTTTTTGTTCTAGAGCTTTTAGGTGTGCTGTCAAGCTGCTGACATATGCTCTTTCCTGTTTCTTTCTGCAGGCAATCAGTGCTATGAGTTTTCCTCTTAGCACAGCTTTCATTGTGTCCCATAAGTTTGGGTATGTTGTACCTTCATTTTCATTAAATTCTAAAAAGTTTTTAATTTCTTTCTTTATTTCTTCCTTGACCAGGTTATCATTGAGAAGAGCATTGTTCAATTTCCACGTATATGTGGGCATTCTTCCCTTATTGTTATTGAAGACCAGTTTTAGGCCGTGGTGGTCTGATAGCACGCATGGGATTATTTCTATCTTTCTGTACCTGTTGAGGCCCGTTTTTTGACCAATTATATGGTCAATTTTGGAGAAAGTACCATGAGGAGCTGAGAAGAAAGTATATCCTTTTGCTTTAGGATAGAATGTTCTATAAATATCCATTAAGTCCATTTGGCTCATGACTTCTCTTAGTCTGTCTACATCTCTGTTTAATTTCTGTTTCCATGATCTGTTCATTGATGAGAGTGGGGTGTTGAAATCTCCCACTATTATTGTGTGAGGTGCAATGTGTGTTTTGAGCTTTAGTAAGGTTTCTTTTACGTATGTAGGTGCCCTTGTATTTGGGGCATAGATATTTAGGATTGAGAGTTCATCTTGGTGGATTTTTCCTTTGATGAATATGAAGTGTCCTTCCTTATCTTTTTTGATGACTTTTAGTTGAAAATTGATTTTATCTGATATTGGAATGGCTACTCCAGCTTGCTTCTTCTGACCGTTTGCTTGGAAAGTTGTTTTCCAGCCTTTCACTCTGAGGTAGTGTCTGTCTTTGTCTCTGGGGTGTGTTTCCTGTAGGCAGCAGAATGCAGGGTCCTCGTTGCATATCCAGTTTGTTAATCTATGTTTTTTTATTGGGGTGTTGAGGCCATTGATGTTGAGAGATATTAAGGAATAGTGATTATTGCTTCCTGTTATATTCATATTTGGATGTGAGGTTATGTTTGTGTGCTTTTCTTCTCTTTGTTTTGTTGCCAAGACTATTAGTTTCTTGCTTCTTCTAGGGTATAGCTTGCCTCCTTATGTTGGGCTTTACCATTTATTATCCTTTGTAGTGCTGGATTTGTAGAAAGATATTGTGTAAATTTGGTTTTGTCATGGAATATCTTGGTTTCTCCATCTATGTTGATTGAGAGTTTTGCAGGATACAGTAACCTGGGCTGGCATTTGTGTTCTCTTAGGGTCTGAATGACATCAGTCCAGGATCTTCTGGCCTTCATAGTTTCTGGCGAAAAATCTGGTGTGATTCTGATAGGTCTGCCTTTATATGTTACTTGACCTTTTTCCCTTACTGCTTTTAATATTCTTTCTTTATTTTGTGCGTTTGGTGTTTTGACTATTATGTGACGGGAGGTGTTTCTTTTCTGGTCCAATCTATTTGGAGTTCTGTAGGCTTCTGGTATGCCTATGGGTATCTCTTTTTTTTTAGGTTAGGGAAGTTTTCTTCTATGATTTTGTTGAAGATATTTACTGGTCCTTTGAGCTGGGAGTCTTCACTCTCTTCTATACCTATTATCCTTAGGTTTGATCTTCTCATTGAGTCCTGGATTTCCTGTATGTCTTGGACCAGTAGTTTTTTCTGCTTTACATTATCTTTGACAGTTGAGTCAATGATTTCTATGGAATCTTCTGCTCCTGAGATTCTCTCTTCCATCTCTTGTATTCTGTTGGTGAAGCTTGTATCTACAGCTCCTTGTCTCTTCTTTTGGTTTTCTATATCCAGGGTTGTTTCCATGTGTTCTTTCTTGATTGCTTCTATTTCCATTTTAATTCCTTCAACTGTTTGATTGTGTTTTCCTGGAATTCTTTCAGGGATTTTTGTGTCTCCTCTCTATGGGCTTCTACTTGTTTATTTATGTTTTCCTGGAATTCTTTCAGGCATTTTTGTGATTCCTCTCTGTAGGCTTCTACTTGTTCTCTAAGGGAGTTCTTCACGTCTTTCTTGAAGTCCTCCAGCATCATGGTCAAATATGATTTTGAAACTAGATCTTGCTTTTCTGGTGTGTTTGGATATTCCATGTTTGTTTTGATGGGAGAATTGGGCTCCGATGGTGCCATGTAGTCTTGGTTTCTGTTGCTTGGGTTCCTGCGCTTGCCTCTGGCCATCAGATTATCTCTAGTGTTACTTTGTTCTGCTATTTCTGTCCTATAGGCCTGTGTGTCAGGAGTGCTGTAGACCTGTTTTCCTCTCTTTCAGTCAGTTATGGGGACAGAGTGTTCTGCTTTCGGGCGTGTAGTTTTTCCTCTCTACAGGTCTTCAGCTGTTCCTGTGGACCTGTGTCTTGAGTTCACCAGCCAGGTCACATGCAGCAGAAAAGTTGGTCTTACCTGTGGACCCGAGGCTCAAGTTTGCTCGCGGGGTGTTGCCTATGAGCTCTCCGCGGCCTCAGCAACCAGGAAGATCTGCGCCACCCTTTCCGGGAGGTTCCGTACACCAGGGTTCCAGATAGCTTTTGTTGTTTTCCTCTGGGATCAGTACTGTGCGCAGCGTGCAGTCTCTTCTGGTTTCCCATGCCTGTCCGCCTCTCTGAAGGTTTAGCTCTCCCTCCCACGGGATTTGGGTGCGGAGAACTGTTTATCCGGTCGGTCCCTTCAGGTGCGGTGTCTCAGATGCAGTGGACCTGCTGCTCCTGGGCCCTCCTCTACGGGTACCCAGAGGCTGTATACAGTTTCCTCCTGGGCCAGGGATGTGGGCAGGGATGGGCAGCGTTGGTGGTCTCCTCCCCTCTGCTGCCTCAGGAGTGCCCGCCCGACCAGGCGGCGAGAACTCCCCTCCAGGGGGTCTGGGAGCAGAGAGCTGCTGAGGGCAATTCTTTTTTTTTTTTTTTATTACTAACTTGAATATTTCTTATATACATTTCGAGTGCTATTCCCTTTCCCAGTTTCCGGGCAAACATCCCCCTCCCTCCCCGCCCCTTCCTTATGGGTGTTCCCCTCCCCATCCTCCCCCCATTGCCGCCCTCCCCCCAACAATCACATTCACTGGGGGTTCAGTCTTAGCAGGACCAGGGCTTCCCCTTCCACTGGTGATCTTACTAGGATATTCATTGCTATCTATGAGGTCAGAGTCCAGGATCAGTCCATGTATAGTCTTTAGGTAGTGGCTTAGTCCCTGGAAACTCTGGTTGCTTGGCATTGTTGTACATATGGGGTCTCGAGCCCCTTCAAGCTCTTCCAGTTCTTTCTCTGATTCCTTCAACTGGGGTCCTATTCTCAGTTCAGTGGTTTGCTGCTGGCATTCGCCTCTGTATTTGCTGTATTCTGGCTGTGTCTCTCAGGAGCGATCTACACTTCTGCACTTCTTTGCTTCATCCATCTTGTCTAATTGGGTGGCTGTATATATATATGCGGCCACATGTGGGGCAGGCTCTGAATGGGTTTCCCTTCCTCTCTGTTTTAATCTTTGCCTCTCTCTTCCCTGCCAAGGGTATTCTTGTTCCCCTTTTAAAGAAGGAGTGAAGCATTCACATTTTGATCATCCGTCTTGAGTTTCATTTGTTCTAGGCATCTAGGGTAATTCAAGCATTTGGGCTAATAGCCACTTATCAATGAGTACATACCATGTATGTCTTTCTGTGATTGGGTTAGCTCACTCAGGATGATATTTTCCAGTTCCAACCATTTGCCTACGAATTTCATAAAGTCATTGTTTTTGATAGCTGAGTAATATTCCATTGTGTAGATGTACCACATTTTCTGTATCCATTCCTCTGTTGAAGGGCATCTGGGTTCTTTCCAGCTTCTGGCTATTATAAATAAGGCTGCGATGAACATAGTGGAGCACGTGTCTTTATTATATGTTGGGGCATCTTTTGGGTATATGCCCAAGAGAGGTATAGCTGGATCCTCAGGCAGTTCAATGTCCAATTTTCTGAGGAACCTCCAGACTGATTTCCAGAATGGTTGTAGCAGTCTGCAACCCCACCAACAATGGAGGAGTGTTCCTCTTTCTCCAGATCCTCGCCAGCATTTGCTGTCACCTGAGTTTTTGATCTTAGCCATTCTCACTGGTGTGAGGTGAAATCTCAGGGTTGTTTTGATTTGCATTTCCTTTATGACTAAAGATGTTGAACATTTCTTTAGGTGTTTCTCAGCCATTCGGCATTCCTCAGCTGTGAATTCTTTGTTTAGCTCTGAACCCCATTTTTAATAGGGTTATTTGTCTCCCTGTGGTCTAATTTTGAGGTCTTTGTATATTTTGGATATAAGGCCTCTATCTGTTGTAGGATTGGTAAAGATCTTTTCCCAATCTGTTGGTTGCCGTTTTGTCCTAACCACAGTGTCCTTTGCCTTACAGAAGCTTTGCAGTTTTATGAGATCCCATTTGTCGATTCTTGATCTTAGAGCATAAGCCATTGGTGTTTTGTTCAGGAAATTTTTTCCAGTGCCCATGTGTTCCAGATGCTTCCTAGTTTTTCTTCTATTAGTTTGAGTGTGTCTGGTTTGATGTGGAGGTCCTTGATCCACTTGGACTTAAGCTTTGTACAGGGTGATAAGCATGGATCGATCTGCATTCTTCTACATGTTGACCTCCAGTTGAACCAGCACCATTTGCTGAAAATGCTATCTTTTTTCCATTGGATGGATTTGGCTCCTTTGTCAAAAATCAAGTGACCATAGGTGTGTGGGTTCATTTCTGGGTCTTCAATTCTATTCCATTGGTCTATCTGTCTGTCTCTGTACCAATACCATGCAGTTTTTATCACTATTGCTCTGTAATACTGCTTGAGTTCAGGGATAGTGATTCCCCCTGAAGTCCTTTTATTGTTGAGGATAGTTTTAGCTATCCTGGGTTTTTTGTTATTCCAGATGAATTTGCAAATTCTTCTGTCTAACTCTTTGAAGAATTGGATTGGTATTTTGATGGGGATTGCATTGAATCTGTAGATCGCTTTTGGTAAAATGGCCATTTTTACTATATTAATCCTGCCAATCCATGAGCATGGGAGATCTTTCCATCTTCTGAGGTCTTCTTCAATTTCTTTCTTCAGTGTCTTGAAGTTCTTATTGTACAGATTTTTTACTTGCTTGGTTAAACTCACACCGAGGTACTTTATATTATTTGGGTCTATTATGAAGTGTGTCATTTCCCTAATTTCTTTCTCGGCTTGTTTCTCTTTTGTGTAGTGGAAGGCTACTGATTTATTTGAGTTAATTTTATACCCAGCCACTTTGCTGAAGTTGTTTATCAGCTTTAGTAGTTCTCTGGTGGAACTTTGGGATCACTTAAATATACTATCATATCATCTGCAAATAGTGATATTTTGACTTCTTCTTTTCCGATCTGTATCCCCTTGACCTCCTTTTGTTGTCTGATTGCTCTGGCTAGAACTTCAAGAACTATATTGAATAAGTAGGGAGAGAGTGGGCAGCCTTGTCTAGTCCCTGATTTTAGTGGGATTGCTTCAAGTTTCTCTCCATTTAGTTTAATGTTAGCCACTGGTTTGCTGTATATGGCTTTTACTATGTTTAGGTATGGGCCTTGAATTCCTATTCTTTCCAGGACTTTTATTATGAAGGGCTGTTGAATTTTGTCAAATGCTTTCTCAGCATCTAATGAAATGATCATGTGGTTTTGTTCTTTCAGTTTGTTTATATAATGGATCCTGTTGATGGTTTTCCGTTTATTAAACCATCCCTGCATGCCTGGGATGAAGCCTACTTGATCATGGTGGATGATTGTTTTGATGTGCTCTTGGATTCGGTTTGCCAGAATTTTGTTGAGTATTTTGGCGTCGATGTTCATAAGGGAAATTGGTCTGAAGTTCTCTTTCTTTGTTGGGTCTTTGTGTGGTTTAGGTATAAGAGTAATTGTGGCTTCATAGAAGGAGTTCGGTAGTGCAACATTCGTCCAATTGGACTTAAACTCTTCGGCAGGATGATGAATATTCATCTACTTGTGTTCTGCTTGCATGTTTCTAGTTAGAGTAGTATACTATGTATTGACAATACTTTTCTTTTGTTATAGAGTCTTTCTATCTTCTTTATCAAAAATCAAATGTCAATAAGTGTGTTCATTGATATGGAGTATTTGATTTAATTCTACTAATTAGTATGTTTAATTTATGCTAATGCGTTGATATTTTTACTTTTAAACTTCTGTAGTATACCTTGATGTCAGGAATGTCAATACATTCAAAAGTTCTATCATTATTCAGGTTTGATCTTAGCTCTCCTGCTTTTGTTTTGTTTTCAATATGCAATTAAATATTGTCCTTTCAAGGCCTGAAAGAATTCTGTTGGAATTTGGTATGGATTGCATTGATTCTGTAGATTGCTTTTGGTATTAAGGCCAGTCTTACTATGTTAATTCTATCCACTGTTGAGCATGGGAGATCTTTTCATGTTCTGCTAATATTCAAATTATTTTTTAAAGACTTGAAGTTCTTGTCATAGGAGCTTTGATTTGGGTAGTTACAGTTAATTATTTGGGGCTATTGTAAACTGTGTTGTTTCCCTCATGTCCTACTGAGCTAATTTGTTACTCATTTATGGGAGAACTACCAAACTTGTTTTTGAGTTAATTTTTATCTAAATATTTTGCTGATGGAATTTATCAATTAGAGGTTTCCTGAAAAACATTTTGGTATCACTTATTTTCAGTACTATATCATGTGCAAATCATAATACTTTATTCACTTTCCAATTTACATTCCTTTGCTCTCTTTCAGTTTCTTATTTTTCTAGTTAGAACTTCAAGTACTGTATTGCATCGATATGGTCAGAGTGGACAAGCTTGTCTTCTTTCTGATTTTAGTGGAATTGATTTGAGTTTCTCTCTATTTAATTTGCTATTGATTATTTCCCCTTTCCTAACTTTTCCAATACATTTATTTTGGATTGTTTTATTTTGTCAAAACCTTCTTTCCATCTTATGAGTTTCTAATATGTATGTTTTTTTATTTCTGTCTGTTTTTACTGTGTTCTAAATTGACAGATTTTCATATGTTGTATGATCCCTGAATCTCCTGGATGGAGCTTACTTGATCATGGTAGATGGTCCTTTTGACTTTTCTTCAACTTGGTTTGAAAATATTTTATTGACCATGTTTGCATCTATGTTCAAGAGTGAAGATGGTCTATAATTCTCTTTCCTTGTATGGTTTGGACCTCACAATGTCTCTTGCTTCATAAAATTTATTTGGCAATATTCTCTCTGTTTATGTCTTGTGAAATAATTTGAGGAGTGTTGGTAAATAGGTATTTCTTGAATTTCTAGTAGAATTATGCACTAAAACAATCTGAAGGTGTAGTTTTTTTATTTGGACAATTTTAATAGCTTTCTTTTTTATAGTGGCTATATATCCTTTGAATTTTTGTATCACAATTTCAATTTCTAACTGGTATCTTTTGATAACTGTCCATTTCTCCTAGAATCTTTAATTATATGGTATACATATATTTTTTTATTTAGACATAATTATTCTTTGGATTTTCTCAGTGTCTGTGTTATGTAGGTTTTTATTTTAATTTATGATTTTGTTCATTAGCTTACTCTCTATGTCTTTAAGTTAGTTTGTAAAAGGTCTTCTCTGTCATCTTAATTTTTGTAATGAACCAACTCTGCTGCATTCACTCTTTTTACTGTTGTCTTTATTTCTATTTCATTTATTTTTTCACTCAGTTTAATTATTTTTATTGTCTATTTTATGGATGGAAAATGCAAATGCAATGGTTTGGGTAAGTTTTCTAGTGTGCCATGAGTTTTAATAGTTGGGTCCCCAAAGTAGATTTACTAGAATAACTGTGAGACCTTTAATTGGACAGAGTGGGAAGGACTGAGCTTGTTTGGCACATGACTTTCATGTGTACTGTGGATTCCTGATCCATTTTCTTCTCTGTTTGTAATATTGTTGTAGTCATTCTGTCCTTTTGCATTACATCCCTACTGCAATTAATCTGCCTTTGCATATGACTAATATTAAATGGACTAATGAAAGATCATATGTTATAAAACTAGAAGCTGTATAACTATAAAGTCATGAAAGTATAAAACTTCTCTTCAGAAATTTTATTCCTGATAATTTGGATGGTAGGAAGATGTCAATCATAGATTCTACACTTCGATTTTCATGTCTTGTTTTGTAATCCTTGGAAGCATCCTACAGTAGGATTTGGCGAGATAATATAATACTAGCAGGTATCATTCAGAATAGGTCATTTGAAATAGGCCTCTGATGGCAAAACTTAGGAAACATCTATTTTTGTTTCTCTCTGAACAATACTCATCATTAAATAAGCAACTTCTATCTACCATCTACTCCTATAGAATGAGATCCAGCACAGCAGCTCTGCAAAAGAGGCAGTCAACTCTGCACTGAGTCCCTAAAGTTGATTACCATCTCTATGCAGATACTCTAATCTGAGTCAAATCTACATGGCTCAAAAATGACTTATTACTTTTCCATCTCATAAACACCATGTAGAATGCATTAAGAAAGCACTTTATAACTCTGCCTTACATTGGTATGTATTCTATGTATGTCTTAGATCATAAACTAAGAGACACAAAGAACTTCAAAGTCCCTTAATAACAATGACTAGAGCTATGGTTCAATTTTAGATAGTCTGACTGAAGTCATGGCTTCAATATAACTCTTCTCAGATACATTGATCTCTCCTATGAGCTTTCTCCAGTTCTATCATGGGATAATGTGGAGAGAGAACTGAGGGAGAATTTGTTTTTCTTCCCCTGGACTTCTTCAGCTTTCTTTCTATGTGAAAAATGCTTTCTTTCACAAGGCTCTCTATACATAGAAACTGAGTTTCTGAGAAGTTCCACATAATCATTAATTTAAAATTCAGTGAAATGAATAATGTTATACAGAGCAATTCATATATAATGAAATATATATATAGTATACTCATTATGAACCAGGAGCTGTTATATGAACATGTGTGTTATTGGTGGGTAAAAGAAACTGTATAGCTGCCTTTATGTAAAAGGACTTTTGAGCAAAGATTAAATGAAGGTCCAATTTTCCTGATTTCTTTATATATTTTGGAAATTAACCCATGTTAGCTGTATAGTTGGTGAAACTCTTCATATTATGTAGGCTGCTACTTTGTCCTATTGATCACGTTATTTTTGTCTTCAAAAATCTTTTAGTTTTATGAGGTCCCATTTAGTGGTTCTTGACCTTAATGCCTGCCTAATCATTGGAATGTTTTGGAAAATATATTCTATGCCAATTACTTCAAGAGTATTCCCCTATTTCTGTCTATCAGGTTCTACATTTCTTGTATTGTTTTGTTTTTGTTTTTTTTTTTGTTTGTTTTTTTGGTTCTTTTTTTCGGAGCTGGGGACTGAACCCAGGGACTTGCGCTTCCTAGGCAAGTGCTCTACCACTGAGCTAAATCCCCAACCCCTGTTTTTTTTTTGTGGATATTATTTTACTTATATTTCAAATGTTATTCCCTTCCCTTTTCCCAGACATAAGCCCTTATCCTATCTCCTTCCCTTCTTCTATGAAGGTGTTCCCCTCACTATCAACCCCTACATCCCACCCCCATGACATTCCAGTTCCTGTCAGCATGCACTTCTTAGCTTCATCAATCTTATCTAGTTCGGTGGATATTTCTCTCTCTCTCTCTCTCTCTCTCTCTCTCTCTCTCTCTCTCTCTCTCTCTCTCTCTCTCTCTCTCATCTCCAGGGTATGAATGGCCATTCTTCAGTCTCTGCTAAAAACTTTGCCTCCAAATGCCCTCCTATGGATATTTTTGTTCTCTTTTTAGGAAGGAGTGAAGCACCTGCATTTTGGTCATCCTTCTTCTTGAGCTTCATGTAATCTGTGGTTTGCAGCTTGAGTAATTTGAGCTTTTAATAATATCCACTTACCAGTGAATGCATGTCATATTGGTTTTTCTGGGATTGGGTTACCTCATTCAGGATGATATTTTCTAGTTCAATACATTTCCCTATGAATTTCATCTAGTCATTATTTTTGATAGCTGAGTAGTACTCCTTTGCGTAGATATACTACATTTTCTGTTTCCATTCCTCTGTTGCAGGGCATCTGGGTTATTTCCAGCTTCTGGTTACTATAAATAAGGCTGCTATGAACACAGTGGAGCATTCGTCTTTGTTGATTGTTGTACCCTCTTTTAGGTATATGTCCAGGAGAGGTATAGCTGTGTCCTCAAGTAGCAGAATGCCCAATTTTCTGAGAAACCTCCAGAATGATTTCCAGAGAGACTGTACCAGTTTACAATCCCGTCGACAATGGAGGAGTGTTCTTCTTTCTCCAGATCCTCAACAGCATCTGCTATCACCTGAGTTTTTTGTCTTAACCATTCTGACTGGTGTGATGTGGAAACTCAAGGTTATTTTGATATGCATTTCCCTGATGGCTAAGGATGTTGAACATTTCTTTAGGTACTTCGCAGCCATTCAATATTCCTCAGTTGACAATTCCTTAGTTCTGAACCTCATTTTTTAATAGGTCTATTTTTCTCTCTGGAGTATAACTTCTTGAGTACTATGTATATTTTGGGTATTAACCCTCTATCAGATATAGGACTGGTAAAGATCTTTTCCCATTCTGATGGTTGCCATTTTGTCCTAATGACAGTGTCCTTTGCATCACAGAAGCTTTGCAGTTTTATGAGGTCTTATTTATTGATTCTTGATCTTAAAGCATAAGCCATTGGTGTTCAGGAAAATTTCCCCAGTACCCATGTAATTGAGACACTTCCCCACTTTTTCTTCTGCTAGTTTGAATGTATCTGGTTTAATGTGGAGGTCCTTGATCCACTTGGAGTTGAGCTTTGTGCAGGGCAATAAGAATGGATCAATTGCATTCTTCTACATGCTGACCTGCAGTTAATCCATCACCATTTGTTGAAAATGTTATCTTTTTCCCACTGGATGATTTTAGCTCCTATGTCAAAGATCAAGTATCCAGAGGTGTGTGGGTTCATTTCTGGATCTTCAATTCTGTTACACTTATGTACCTGCCTGTCTCTGTACCAATATCATACAGCTTTTCTTTATCACTATTGCTCTTTAATCCTGCTTGAGGTCAGGGATGGTGATTAGTCCAGAAATTCTTTTATTGTTGAGGATACTTTTTGCTATCCTGTGGGGTTTTTTGGTTGTTATTCCAAATGAATTTGCAAATTGCTCTCTCTACCTCTATGAAGAATTGAGTTGGAATTTTGATGGGGATTGTATTGAATCTGTAGATTGCTTTTGGCAAAGTGACCATTTTCATTATATTAATCCTGCCAATTCATGAACATGGGATATCTTTCCATCTTCTTCGATCTTGAATTTCTTTCTTCATAGACTTGAAGTTCCAATCATACAGATCTTTCACTTGCTTGGTTAAAGTCACACTGAATAAGTAGTGGGAAAGTGGGCAACTTTTTATACTCCCTGATTTTAAGTGAGATTTCTTCAAATTTCTCTCCAATTAGTTTGATGTTAGCTACTGGTTTGTTGTATATTGCTTTTACTATGTTTATGTATGCACCTCAAATATTTTCTCACCATCTAATGAAGTGATTACGTGGTTTTTTACCATTGAGTTTGTTTATATAGTGGATTATGTTGATGGATTTCTGTATATAGAACCTGTGCTGCATACCTGGGATTAAGCCTACTTGATCATGATGGATGATCATTTTGATGTGTTTTAGGAATCGGTTTGCAAGAATTTTATTGAGTAGTTTTGCGTCAATATTCATGAGGGCAATTGGTCTGAAGTTGTTCTTTGTTGAGTCTTTTTGTGGTTTAGATATAAGAGTGACTGTGGTTTCATAGAAGGAATTTGGTAGTATTCTGTCTGTTTCTATTTTGTGGAATAGTATTCGTAGGAGGTCTTGTATGAAGGTCTGAGAATTCTGCACTAAACCTACCTGGTCCTGGTGTCTTTTTGGTTGGGAGACTTTTAATAACTGCTTCTATTTCTTTAGGAGTTATTGGCTTGTTTAGATTGTTTACCTGTTCCTGATTTAAATTTGGTACATGGAACTTGTTTAGAGAATTATCCATTTCCTCTAGATTTTCCAGTTTTGTTGAATATAGGCTTTTGTAGTAGGATCTGATGATTTTTTGAATTTCACGAGATTCTGTTGTTATGTCTGCTTTTTCATTTCTGATTTTGTTAATTTGGAAATATTCTTTGTGCCATCTGATTAGTCTAGCTAAGGGTTTATCTATCTTGTTGATTTTCTCAAAGAACCAGTTCCTTACTTTGTTGATTTGTATGGTCCTTTTTCTTTCTACTTGGTTGATTTCAGCTCTGAGTTTGATTATTTCCTGTATTCTACTCCTATTCAGTGTATTTGCTTCTTTTTGTTCTAGAATTTGGGTTTGGTGCCAAGCTGCTTATGTATGCTTTCTCTTGTTTCTTTTTGCAAAGACTCTGAGCTATGAATTTTCCGCTTAGCACCACTTTCATTGTGTCACATAAGTTTGGGTATGCTGTACATTCATTTTCATTAAATATAAAAAGTCTTTAATTCTTTTCTTTATTTCTTTCTTGACATAATCATCATTGAGTAGAGCATTGTTCAACTTCTATGTACATGTGGGCTTTCTGTCATTATTGTTATTATTGAAGCCTTAGTTTGTCGTGATCTGATAGGATGCATGGGATTATTTCTATCTTCTTGTATTTGTTGAAGCCTGTTTTGTGATCAGTTACCTGGTCAATTTTGGTGAAGGTACCATGAGGTGCTGAGAAGAAGGTATATTCTTTTCTCATAGGATAAAATGTTCTATAGATATCTGCAGTTCTATAGAAATTGTTTAGTTTCAGTTTCCATGATCTGTCCATTGTTGAGAGTGGAGTGTTGAAGTTTCCCACCATTATTGTGTTAGGTGCAGTGTGTGCTTTGAGATTTAATAAGGTTTCTTTTATGAATATCAGTGCTTTTGCATTTGGAGCATAGCTGTTCAGAATTTAGAATTCATCTTGGTAGATTTTTCCTATGACACATACAAAGTGTCCTTCACAGTCTTTCAATCTTTTTTGATATCTTTTGGTAGAAAGTCAATTTTATTTGATATTAGAATGGCTACTACAGCTTGTTTCTTGGGACCATTTGTTTTGAAATAATTTCCAGACTTTTACTCTAAGGTAGTGTATGTCTTTGTCACTGAGGTGCATCTCCTGTATGCAGCAAAATGCTGGGTCATGTTTTTGTTTCCAGTTAGTCTATGTCTTTTTATTGAGGAATTGAGTCGATTGATATTAAGAGATATTAAGGATTAGTTATTGTTTCTTCCTGTTATTTTTGTTCTTGTAGGTGCGATTATATATGTTTGATTATCTTCTTTTTGGCTTGTTGAAAGAATACTTTCTTGCATGTGTTAGAGTGTAGTTTCCCTTCTAGTGTTGGAGTTTTCCTCCTATTATCCTGTTTTAGGTCTGGATTTCTGTGAAGATATTGTGTACATTTGGTTTTGCCATGAAATATTTTGGTCTCTCCATCTATATTAATTGAGAGTATTGCTGGGTATAGTAACCTGGGCTGATATTTGTGTTCTCTTAGTGTCTGTATAATATATGCCCATGATCTTCTAGTTTTCACAGACTCTGGTTAGAAGTCTGGTATAATTCTGATAGTTCTGAATTAATATGCTACTTGACCTTTTTACCTTACTGCTTTTAATATTCTTTGTTTGCTTCTTTTTTGCATTTGTGATTTCTGTATGCTTCTTGTATGTTTGTGAGCACCATTTTCTTCAGATTAAGGAAGTTTTCTTCTATAACTTTTTGAAGATACTTACTGATCCATTTATGTTGGGAATCTTTGCTTTCTGTTATACCTATTATCTTTAAGGTTTGGTCTTCTCATTGTGTCCTAAATTTCTTGGATGTTTTGAGTTAGGGACTTTTTTGCTTTTTCCTTTTTCTTTGTCTATTGTGCCATTATTTTCTATGGAATCTTCTGCCCCTTAGTTTCTCTCTTCAATCTCTTGTATTCTGTTGGTGATGCTTATTTCTATGACTCCTGATCTATTTCCTAGGTTTCCTATGCCCAGGGTTGTCTCCCTTTGTGATTTCTTTATTGTTTCTATTTCCATTTTTACATCCTGCGTGATTTTGTTCAATTTTTCACCTGTTTGCTTCTGTTTTCCTGTAATTCTTTAGAAAATTTGTGTGTTTTTACTTTAAGGGTTTCTACTTGCTTACTTGTTGTCCTGTATTTCTTTCAAGGAGTTATTTATATCCTTCTTAAAGTCTTCTATCATCATCATGAGATATGATTTTAAATCCAAATCTTGCTTTTCTGGTGTGTTGGGATATCCAGCATTTGATGTGGTCAGAGTAGTGGGTTCTGAAGATGCCACGTAGTCTTGATTTCACTTGCTTATGTTCTTATGCTTGCCTCTTGCCATTTGGTTATCTCTGATGTTTGTTGGTCTTGCTGTCTCTTACTGTAGCTTGTCCTTCCTGTGGGTCTTTGAGCCTCTAAGACTGAGATTTTAGGAGTAAGAGCACTCATCGCAGACCAGCCTCTACCAGCAGGATTTGGGTCTGTGAGCTCTGGGAAAGCCCTAGGTCTAGGGAAAGATGGAAACTAGATGGTTCCTGTCCCTGGCAACCCTGCATCTCCTGCACCCTTGCACTCAGGCTGGTCTCTCTTTGGACAATCAGTAGAGAGAAACCAATAGACTGTAGGCTTAGGAGGAAAAAGGCTCCTTCCTGGCAGACCAGCTCTCTGTAGGTAGGTTTTGTGTCTGAGGGCTCTGGGACAGCCACAGTTCCAGGCATAAATGGGGACCAAAAGTGATTCATGGATTTTTATAAAGAATTTGTTTCTTTCTTCATTAAGGACATAGATCATATTCATATATGCTATATTAATATTTTTCTTAAACTCTTAGTGTACCTTGAATATTCTACATCACTATGTCCATGTTTGAGTAAAATTAGACCTGAGTGCAAACTGTTTATGATCACATGCAAAACTTGGCAAGTAATTGAGAGGACAACATTATCCCAGTCTTGCTCAGGAACAAATTTATCATTAAAAGTGGTACCTTAGACTATACTCTGGCCACATTTCTGACTCCACAGGAAAACACCTAACACCATCTGGGACCCTGGTGCACAGGGGCCCTGGGAAAAGGGAGCACAGGCTCTCCTGGTGGCTGCCCACTCTGAGAGCTCAAAAGCAGTCCCCGAGGAGCCACTTCAGCCATGGGACCACAGGTTAGACCAACTATTCTGCTCCAAGCAACCTGCCTGGTGGACTCAGGACACAGGCCCACAGGAACAGCTGAAAACCAGTACACAGGAAGAGTACACACCCAAAAGCAGAACACTCTGTTCCCATAACTGGCTGAAAGAAAAGAGGAAAACAGGTCTACAGCACTCCTGACACATAGGTCTATAGGACAGTCTAGCCACTGTAAGAAATAGCAGAAAAAGGTAACACCAGAGACAACATGATGGAGAGAGGCAAGCACAAGAACCAAAGCAACAGAAATGAAGACTACATGGCATCATCAAAGACCAATTCTCCCACCAAAGAAAACATTGAATATCCAAACACACCAGGAAAGCAAGATCTTGATTTTAAATCACATTTGATCATGATAATGGAGGATTTCAAAAAAGACATAAGAACTCCCTTAGAGAAATGAAGGAAAACATAATAAACAAGTAGAAGCCTATAGTGAGGAATCACAAAAATCCCTGAAAGAATTCCAGGAAAACAAAATCAAACAGGTGAAGGGATTAAAAATGGAAATCGAAGGAATAAAGAAAGCAAAAAGGGAGATAAGCCTGGATATAGAAAACCAAAGGAAGAGACAAGGAGCCATAGATACAAGCATCACCAACAGAATACAAGAGATAGAAGAGAGAATCTCAGGAGCAGAAGATTCCATAGAAATCATCAACACAACTATCAAAGATACTGTAAAACAGAAAAAGCTACTGTTCCAAAACATACAGGAAATCCAGGACTCAATGAGAAGATCAAACTTAAGTATAACAGGTATAGAAGAGAGTTAAGATTCCCAACTCAAAGGACCAGTAAATATCTTCAACAAAATCATAGAAGAAAACTTCCCTAACCTAAAGAAAGAGATGCCCATAAACATACAGTAGCCTAAATAACTCCAAAAAATTGAATGAGAAAAGAAACACCTCCTGTCACATAATACTAAAGAAACCAAGTGCACAAAACAAAGAATAATAAGAGCAATAAGAAAAAAATGTCAAGTAACATATAAAGGCAGACCTATGAGAATCACACCAGTTTTCTCACCAGAGACTATTAAAGACAGAAGATCCTGGACAGATGTCATACAGACCCTAAGAGAACACATATGCCAGCCCAGGTTACTGTATTCTGTAAAACTCTCAATTAACATACATGGAGAAACCAAGATATTCCATGAGAAAACCAAATTTACACAATATCTTTGTCCAAATCCAGCCCTACAAAGGATAATAAATGGTAAAGTCCAACATAAGGAGGCAAGCTACACTCTAGAAAAAGCAAGAAAGTAATCATCTTGGCAACAAAACAAAGGGAAGAAAAGCACACAAACATAATCTCACATTGAAATACGAATATAACACAAAGCAACAATCACTATCCTTTAATATCTCTCAACATCAATGGACTCAAATTCTCAATAAAAAGAAGACATTGATTAAAACACTGGATACACAATGAGGATCCTGCATTCTGCTGCTTACAGGAAACACACCTCAGAGACAAAAACAGACACTACCTCAGAGTGAAATGCTGGAAAACAATTTTCCAAGCTAATGGTCTGAAGAAGCAAGCTGGAGTAGTCATTGTAATATCGAATAAAATCGATTTTTAACTAAAAGTCATCAAAAAAGATAAGGAAGTACACTTCATATTCATCAAAGGAAAAATCCACCAACATGAACTCTCATTCCAACACAGATATGCCCCAAATACAAGGGCACCTACATACATAAAAGAAACATTACTAAAGCTCAAAGCACACATTGCCCCAAACACACAATAATAGTAGGAGATTTCAACTTCCCACTCTCTTCAATGGACAGATCATGTAAAAGATATTAAACACACACATAGACAGCCTAAGAGAAGTCATGAACAAATGTATTTAAAGGATATTTATAGAACATTCTATCCTAAAACAAAAGGATATACCTTCTTCTCACCACCTCATGGAACTTTCTCCAAAATTGATGATATAATTGGTAATAAAACAGGCCTCAATAGATATAGAAAGATAGAAATAATCCATTGCATCCTATCAGAACACAAGGGGATAAAACAACAATAAGGGAAGAATACACACATATACATGGAAGTTGAACAATGCTCTACTCAATCATAACCTCGTCAAGGAAGAAATAAAGAAAGAAATTAAAGACTTCTTAGAATTTAATGAAAATGAAGGTACAACATACCCAAACTTATGGGACACAATGAAGGCTGTGATAAGAGGAAAACTCATAGCTCTGAGTGCCTGCAGAAAGAAACAGGAGACAGCATGTATCAGCAGCTTGACAGCACACCTAAAATCTCTAGAACAAAAAGAAGCAAATACACCCAGGAGGAGTAGAGGGCAGGAAATAATCAAACTCAGAGTTGAAATCAACCAAGTAGAAACAAAAAGGACCATAAAAAGAATCAACAGAATCAAAAGTTGGTTCTTTGAAAAAAATCAACAAAATAGATAAACACTTAGACAGACTAATGAGAGGACATTGAGAGTGTGTCCAAATTAAGAAAATCATTAACGAAAAGAGATTCATAACTACAGAATCAGAGGAAATTTAAAAAATCATCAGATCCTACTACAAAAGCCTATATTCAACAAAACTTGAAAATCTGGAGGAAAAGGACAATTTCCCAGACAGATACCAGGTACCGAAGTTAAATCAGGAACAGATAAAACATTTAAACAACCCCATGATTCCTAACGAAATAGAAGCAGTCATTAAAGGTCTCCAAACCAAAAAGAGCCCAGGTCCAGATGGGTTCAGTGCAGAATTCTATAAGACCTTCGTAGAAGACATTTTACCAATACTATACAAAGTATTCTACAAAATTGAAACAGATGGAGCTCTACTGAATTCCTTCTATGAAGCCACATTTTCTCTTATACCTAAACCACACAAAGACACAACAAAGAAAGAGAACTCAGACCAATTTCCCTTATGAATATCGACGCAAAAATACTCAATAAAATTCTGGGAAACCAAGTCCAAGAACACATCAAAACAATCATCCACCATGATCAAGTAGTCTTCATCCCAGGCATGCACGGATGGTTTAATATACGGAAAACCATCAACATAATCCATTATACAAACAAACTGAAAGAACAAAACCACATGATCATTTCATTAGATGCTGAGAAAGCATCTGATAAAATTCAACAGTTCTTCATCATGAATGACCTGGACAGAATAGTAATTCAAGGCCCATACCTAAACATATTAAAAGCCATGTACAGCAAAGCAGTAGCTAACATTAAACGAAATGGAGAGAAACTTGAACAACCCCACTAAAATCAGGGACTAGACAAGGCTGCCCACTTTCTTCCTACTTACTCAATATTGTTCTTGAAGTTCTAGCCAGAGCAATCAGACAACAAAAGGAGATCAAATGGATATAGACTGGAAAAGAAGAAGTCAAAATGTCACTATTTGCAGATGATATGATAGTATATTTACGTGATCCCAAAAGTTCCATCAGAGAACTACTAAACGTGATAAAAAAACTTCAGCACAATGGCTGGGCATAAAATTAACTCAAATAAATCAGTAGCCTTCCTCTACACAATAGAGAAACAAGCAGAGAAAGAAATTTGGGAGACGACACACTTCATAATAGTCCCAAATAATAAAAAATACCTCGGTGTGACTTTAACTACGCAAGTGAAAGATCTGTATGAGAACTTCAAGCCTCTGAAGAATGAAATTGAAGAAGATTTCAGAAGATGGTAAGATTTCCCATGCTCATGGATTGGCAGGATTAATATAGTAATAATGGCCATTTTACCAAAAGCAATCTACAGATTCAATGCAATCCCCATCAAAATACCAATCCAATTCTTCAGAGAGTTAGACAGAACAATTTCCAAATTCCTCTGGAATAACAAAAAACCCAGCATAGCTAAAACTATCCTCAATCTTAAAAGGACTTCCAGAGGAATCACTATCCCTGAACTCAAGCAGTATTACAGAGCAATAGTGATAAAAACTGCATGATATTGGTACAGAGACAGACAGATAGACCAGTGGAATAGAATTGAAGACTCAGAAATGAACACATATACATATGGTCACTTGATTTTTGACAAAGAAGCCAAAACCATCCAATGGAAAAAAGATAGCATTTTCAGCAAGTGGTGCTGGTTCAACTGGAGGTCAGCATGTAGAAGAATGCAGATCATGCTCATCACCCTGTACAAATCTTAAGTCCAAGTAGATTAAAGACCTCCACATCAAACCAGATATACTCAAACTAATAGAAGAATACGTGGGGAAGAATCTTGAACACATGGGCACTGGAGACAATTTCCTGAAGAAAACACCAATGGATTATGCTCCAATACCAAGAATCAACAAATGGGATCTCATAAAATTGCAAAGCTTCTATAAGGCAAAGGACACTGTTGTTAGGACAAAATGACAACCAACATATTGGGAAAAGATCTTTACCAATCCTACAACTAATAGAGGGCTTATATCCAAAATATACAAAGAACTCAAGAAGTTAGACTATAGGAAGCAAATTACCCTATTAAAAAATGGGATTCAGAGCTAAACAAAGAATTCACAGCTAAGGAATGCTGAATGGCTGAGAAACAACTAAAGAAATGTTCAACATCTTTAGTGATAAGGGAAATGCAAATCAAAATAACCCTGTGATTCCACCTCACACCAGTCAGAATGGCTAAGATCGAAACTCAGGTGACAGCAGATACAGGGAAGACGTGGAGAAAGAGGAACAGTCTTCCATTTTTGTTGGTATTGCAGACTGGTACAACCATTCTGGAAATCATTCTGGAGGTTCCTCAGAAAATTGGACATTGAACTACCTGAGGACCCAGCTATACTTCTCTTGGGCATATACTCAATAGACGCCCCAACATATAACAAAGACACATGCTCCACTATATCATAGCAGCCTTATTTATAATAGCCAGAAGCTGGAAAGAACCCAGAGTCCTTCAACAGAAGAATGGATTTAGAAAATGTGGTAAATCTACACAATGGAATATTAGTCAGCTATCAAAAACAATGACTTTATGAAATTCATAGGCAAATGGATAGAACTGGAAAATATCATCCTGAGTGAACTAACCTAATCACAGGAAACACACATGGTATGCACTCATTGATAAGTGGATATTAGCCCAAATGATTGAATTACCCTAGATGCACAGAACACATGAAACTCAAGACAGATGATCAAAATGTGAATGCTTCACTCCTTCTTTAAAAGGGGAACAAGAATACCCTGGAGGGAATAGGAATGCAAAGCTTAGAACAGTGGCAGAAGGAACACCTATTCAGAGCCTGCCCCACATGTGACCCATATATATATATATATACAGCCACCAAAGTAGATAATATGGATGAAGCAAGAAGTGCAGGCCGACAGGAACTGGATGTAGATCTCTCCTGAGAGACACAGCCAGAATACTGCAAATACATAGTCGAATGACAGCAGCAAACCACTGAACTGAGAACGGGACCCCCATTGAAGGAAACTTAGAAAGGCCTGAAAGAGCTTGAAGGGATTTGCTACCCCATATGAACAACAATGCCAACCAACCAGAGCTTCCAGGGACTAAGCCACTACCCAAAGAGTATACATGGACTTACCCTGGACTCCAACTGCATATGTAGCTATGAGTAGACTAGTAAGAGCACCAGTGGAAGGGGGAGCCCTTTGTCCTGCCAAGACTGAATCCCCAGTGAACGTGATTGTTTTTGGGAGGGTGGTAATGGGGGGAGTATCGGGAAGGGAACACTCAAAGAGAAGGGGCGGGGGAAGGGTTAGGGTGATGTTGGCCTGGAAACCGGGAAGAGGAATAACAATCAAAATGTAAATAAGAAATACTCAAATTAATAGAGATGGAAAAAAAAGTGGTACTTTAGTCACTGCTGAATTTGAGTATGGTTAGACTTTGAATCCCATCTCACCCCCCCTCTTTTTCTTTTTCTATCTTTCTGAGATTAGTTCTCTCTCTGATGCCAAGACTGGCCTTGAATTTAAACCAAGATTTGGGACCACAATTTGTACCTGTTTTATAATGCTTACTTATTAAGAATTCAACTCTACTTGCCACAGTGTTTATACAGTTGGTAGAGCATTACTCAGGATGTTTTGTCAATATTCGTTTGGGTTATTTCTTTGCTCTCTCTCTCTCTCTCTCTCTCTCTCTCTCTCTGTGAGTGTGTGTGTGTTGTGTGTGTCTCTCTCTGTGTGTCTGTGTGTGTTTGTGAGTATGTGTGTATGGTGTATGAGAAAAAGACAGAGGGGGAGCAGAGAGAGAAAGAGAGAGAGAGACAGAGAGAGAGGGAGGGGAGAGAGGGAGGAGGGAGGAGGGAGAGAGAGAGAGAGAGAGAGAGAGAGAGAGAGAGAGAGAGAGAGAGAGAGAGAGAGAAGTTTAAACAGGGAGAGTTTGAGTAAGTCATTTATTTGTAACATAGGTATGCCTCATGATATTAATGGGTCACTGCCTCAACTGAACATACATTTTATTACCTTATCTCCCGATGCAGTAGGGAAGCATCAGCAAAGGTCTTTAGAATCTTCACACAGCAAAGAATCTTCACACAGCACAGACTAGTTCAAATTTCCAATCTCCAAAATGCTCAGTCATTTGCTTAAAAGAAATCTCTAGAAGACATTTGTTTTGAAAGGAAAAATAAATTAAAGGACAGCAGAGCCCACCGTGGGCTGGAATAAAGAGATGTGAGCTAGAAATTCTTTTTAACTTCTGGTGCAGGTGGTGACTGCATCTCATCCGATTCTTCACAGCTCAACTTCCAAATCTAAAGCAGTTATTCAGTGCAGAACGAAAAGGGGAAGATTCAGGAAATCGAATATTTTGCCAATTTTTTCCCATTATACTTCTGTTTTTATGTTGTTTTGTTTTTCTGATTTCTACGAGGAGCCTTAAATAATATGCATGTCTTTCCTGTCCAATTACATTTCTTTGTGTTTCCTAATAAAGACATTATTTTACTATACATCACTCAATTTTCCTCAGCAACAATCGCAATTTGATGGAGAGATACATATATTTGTTATGTATTATTGTTCATGTAAGTCTTTGGAGAAACATTCTCATTTGATTACATCATGTCAATTATACAGCACTTTAATTCTCCTCTTCCTATTAATTTTTAATATTTAATGTTGTGAATATAATTATTGAACTATAGCATTTAATTATTTTAGATTGAAGATCAGAGCTTCCTGTTGCAAAAACCTGCATTACAGATATTCGAAGTACAATGACTAAACCATAGTTGTGATTGATATAAACTGAAAAGAAATCTTATATTACTACAGTCCATCCAAGAATAACTCACTTAATTTTGTTTGTAGACTTCTCGGGATAAGGAAATAATCTCTTTATTAACTTGACTGTCTTCAAAGAGTTCTCTCTTTCTCCTAGATTCACCTGACATAACACTACAATATAAATAATACCTCTTACTTTACCGGTTATACCTTAATATGCTTGTTGGTATATAATGACTCTGTGTCTCATATGAGTCTCCTGCAGATAAATATCCCCTAGGCTTCAGGAGTAACTTCTCATAAAAAACCCCTACATCTTTAAATATTTATCTATAAAGTTGAAGAATTAGGTGACCACTGAAAAAATTAAGAATACTGAAATCAAGTAGAATATTTTTATTATATAGTATTATGAAGTATTTTATTATACTCCATATGTAGTCCTGGCTGCCTGGAACTCAGACAGACATAGATGTCTCCGATACCCAGGATTGGTACCAACAGCACGTACCAGGATTCCTGGCTTGAATTCCATTTTATTCAGCTGTGGCCTACCTTACCTTGGTAGAATTGCCTACAGTGGGCTTGAACTTTAATAATTAGTAATAAAGAAAATGCCATACAGATGACTTAGCATGAAATAGAAAAATACTCAATTGATGTTCTTCTTATTAGAGGCCATGCTTATAGCCACTATTAGCCACCACATTGAAACACCACAGAAAATACTTATTAGGTCAGAATTAGAAAGAAGAAAATTGCATCATGAGGGTTTGGTTCTCTTGTTCTTTTTTTCTATGCACATTTCTGTGATCACTGAAGGTAATTATCATTCTTTCTCCCTAGTACCTAGCTGCACTTAATACAAAATGGAATATATCCTTTCTTTCCATCCAGTACAACTTTGAGATCATTGATAAAGTGTGCTCTCCTTATCTCAGGAAACAGACAATACTATTCCCTTCTGAGTAAAAATATATGCTCTTTTTTATTCCACTAACCACACATACTGAAGTATACCAAGGTGCTCTCTGGAAGAAATTGGTGTGCTGTGATAAAATGCTCTGGCAAAGGCAACTTAAGATAGAATGGAGTAATTTGTTGTTAGTAGAGAAATGGCATGAGAAGATTCTCTTAGCTTGCTAACTGCAAAGCAACAGAAAATTCCTGCCAATCTTAGCACTCTGAAATAAAAAGAAAGGACACTTTCTCATTAAGAGGACTTAATGAGCCTTTACTCATAAGAAAATAACTTTGTTTTTGCTTCATAATGTAACAAATCTATGAGCTGGAGTGCTGCTAGATTTCTCAATCTGCAAGGAGTTTGAGTTACTTTGAATCAAGACAAATTATTGCTAAGAAAACAGCAACTGGTGAAAACTAGAATCTGTGAAAATTTTTCTTCTACTTTGCCTTTAAAAAGGCCATGCTTATAGCCACTATTAGCCACCACCTTGAAACGCCACAGAAAATACTTATTAGGTCAGAATTAGAAAAAAGAAAATTGCATCATGAGGGTTTGGTTCTCTTGTTCTTTTTTGAATAAACTGTGCATTGGATGACTTGACGGTGTTCTCCCTGTGTCCTTGTTAATGTGGCTTTGGGACTCTAGTACACTAGATGTTGACAGTTTTGTCCTTGCTGCTGTTGTTGTTTGTTTACTTTACTTTTGTTTTGCTTTTTAGCTCTCAACTCTACAGTTCAATATGCTATGAACTTCACCTAGATAAAATTTGAAGGAGGGAGTCACATTATATCCATAGACAAGAGCAGAGAGAAATGAATTAGTGCACTCATGCTTGTATTGAGCTTGCCCTCTCCATTTTAAGTTCAAAATCCCTTACTTGAGAAATAGTTATGCAAAAAGGAATTTTCACAAATGAATTAGATGTGATTGTGACAATCAATCTCCCACAGGCATCTCAAAAGGCACACAAAACCTCAACAATCATTCATAGATATCCCTGGAGTCCTGCTTCCTTTGTGTAAAGTTGACAATTAATACTAACTATAACTGATTCTACTTTGTGCTGGTGAATAGATGCTTATGCTTTCCTTGGAATACATTTTCAAGTATATCAGTGAAAGATTTCCAAAGGGACACTCCAAGACATCTGCTGATTTACTACAGCTTAAGGGAGAACTCTTAAATGAGATTAAGAAAGGATGGGCTTCAAATTGACATCTAGAGTCTAAAACTTAGGTGTTTAAAAACATCCAAATGTCCTGGATTTCAGATGATGAGTTAATAAAAATATTTCTTGAGACCAGGTAGATTTAGTATAGGGCTACTATGTAGACATATATTATAGGTCTTGTTATATTGGAGAAAAAAAGAAGAGGGAGAAGAAGAAAAATTACTTTTCTAAGTCATGTCTCAATCCTGTTAAAACACAGGATAAAATCTACTCCTTTGTATCTGCCAGCAACAATGTTCATTCATTTCAAAATCAGCAGTATGATTCCTGATTTATGAAAACACAAACAGATACTTTATGCAAATTAAGACAGAGCACTTTTTTTTTCTTGCAGATCAAAATTTGAGATTTTACCAGCCCAGACACTGAGCTAAACAAACTCCTTAGCTCCCATTACTATTGACCTTGGCTCTTGTCCACTGTCCTCAATGCCAGAACTCACAGGTCAGCTTTTCCCTGGTGTACAATCGTCTTTATGCCTTTGGCTACCCCTGCTAATGAGATTCAAGTACTCTAGAAAAACACCAGAGATGCCGCTGATGAGAAAATGAGAACACTGTTTTTTGGAGCCGAATCTTGTTTACTGCTCAGTGAGTCCATATGCAATATTTGACCAGAAGCATCTTTTCAGAAAATGTTTCAAGAGCAATAATTAAATTTTTCTAATATTTCAGCTGACAAAATTACTTTCCACAAAATAGCATTTATATTATTTTCACTTTGAGGTATACTGCACCTAGTGAATCAGTTCCAAAGTAGTGACTGGAACTGCATCAGTCCAAACTCAGCCCAATCTGCTAACCTCCTGCCACATCAGAGCTGGTTTGCAGGTTATTGACATGACTTCTGGTGCAGTGTTTCTGGTAAAGCTCAGCCATCATCTTTGTTAGTTAGCTTCCTCATTCTGTCCTCTGGCCTCTAGTTCCTTCCTCATTTCATATCAGCCTTCTCACTGAGTGCAGCTTCTTAGAGAGGCTGCACCACTAATTTGTCTGTGTTCTATTGTTAAGCTTGCCACAAGATAGTGGCCAAAACCACAGACATCCAGTTCCTCACAGTTCTGGAGTTTGGAAATCCAGAGTCAAGGCCTTCACAAAACTATTTTCTTCTGTCCTTCCTCTTCTGATATAAATTGCATTTTTCTACCTGTCTTCATACAATCTTATCTTATCCTGTTTTTGTGGATCTTGTCCATGTCTGAAAAGGAAGCCAGGCACATTGGGTTAGGATCCATACAATCCATACAATTGACCTGAACAGACACTTACTGATTGAGAAACTCTCTCCCAAACATAGGTGCATTATTTTGTACTGTGATTATGGCTTTGCTACAATTCATAGGCACCCACACATCTTTTGCCTTCTTGTTCTTTTCAATGGAACCTTATTTCCCTTCGCAGAAGAAGCAGGATTATTGACACACTCTGAATAGTTCTTGCTTGTGATTCCCAAGTGGTTGTTTATATTGATTTCCTTCTTTGTTTTTGAAGAAAAATTGATCGTTTCAGGTCCAGACACAGGCTGTCCAATTTGGTTAGGTTTTATATCATCTAATGTTACAGAAGCTGAACTTTTAAAATATCATTATACCTCACTGCTCTTAATATGAACAATAAAATATGAGTCTTTTTAATGATTTTACAACTTCATGAAGTTTTTGTTTTTATCAAATTTATATATGATTATATCAATTTCATCCTTCCTCTGCTCCCATTCCAAATTCATAAACATTGTTTATCTATTCTCTTTCCTTCTCTCTCTCTTTCTCTCTCTCTGATTAACACACACACATACACACACACATAAACACATTTTTAACTATATAAATACAACTTTCTCAACACATACAATGTTATATTAATAAAGTAGAGACCAACACACATGATTTCATTGAAGAGGGATATGGCATTAATGGATATTGTGTCCTTGCTTTATGATAATCTGTCTTTTTTTCCATCTTTATTAACTTGAGTATTTCTTATTTACATTTTGATTGTTAATCCCCTTCCCGGTTTCCCAGCCAACATCCCCCTAACCCCTCCCCTTCTCCTTCTATAAGGGTGTTTCCCTCCTCATCCTCCCCACAATACCAACCTCCTCCCAACAATCATCTTCACTGGGGGTTCAGTCTTGACAGGACCAAGGGCTTCCCCTTCCACTTGTGCTCTTACTAGGCTATTCATTGCTACCTATGAGGTTGGAGCCCAGGGTCAGTCCATATAGAATCTTTGGGTAGTGTCTTAGTCCCTGGAACCTCTGGTTGGTGGCATTGTTGTTCATATGGGGTCTCAAGCCCCTTCAAGCTCTTTTAGTCCTTTCTAAGATTCCTTCAACGGGGGTCCCATTCTCAGTTCAGTGGTTTGCTGATGGCATTCGCCTATGTATTTGCTGTATTCTTGGTGTGTCTCTCAGGAGAGATCTACATCTGGTTCCTGTCAGCCTGCACTTCTTTGCTTCATCCATCTTATCTAATTGGGTGGCTGTATATATATATGGGCCACATGTGGGGCAGGCTCTGAATGGTTGTTCCTTCTGCATCTGTTCTACAGGTATCAAATTCAATAGGAGTGCCAGTGGTTTGGATTGAAATTTCTTCTTTTTTTAAATTGGATATTTTTACTTACATTTCAAATGCTATTCGCTTTCCCGTTTTTCAATTCATAAGACCCCTATCCCACCCATCCCCCTCTTCTATATAGGTGATGTCCCTCTGCAACTACCCCCCTTCCTGCCTCCCCACCCTGATATTCCCATACACTGGTTGGTCCACCCTTGGCAGCTCCAAGGGCTTCTCCTCCCATTGGTGCCCAACAAGTCCATCCTCTGCTACATATGCACCTGGATCATGGGTCTGTCCACGTGTAGTCTCTGGGTAGTGGTTCAGTCCCTGGGATTTCTGGTTGGTTTGTATTACTGTTCTTATGGGGTTGCAAGCCCCTCCAGTTTCTTCAATCCTTTCTATAATTTCTCAAACAGGGACCCCATTCTCAGTTCAATAGTTTGTTGCTACCACTCACCTCTGTATTTGTAACATTCTGGTTGAGCCTCTCAGGAGACAGTATATAAGGCTCCTGTCAGCATGCCCTTCTTGGCTTCATCAATATTGTCTAGTTCTAGAGGCTGTAAATATATGGGCCGGATCCCAAGGTGAGCCAAATCTGACTGGCTATTCTTTCATTCTCTGCTCCAAAATTTGTCTCCATATCTCCTCCTACGAATAGTTTTGATTCCCCTTTTAAGAAGTACTGAAGCATTCATACTTGGGTCATCTGTCTTCTTGTGAGCTTCATGTGGTCTGTGGATTTTGTCTTGGATAATTTGAGCTTTTGGGCTAATATACACTTATCAATGAGTGCAAACCATTGGATTGGATTGGTTTAACTTGCTCAGGGTGATATTTTATAGTTCTATCCATTTGCCTTTGAATTTCAAATGTCATTGTTTTTGATAACTGAGTGGTATCCATTGTATAGATGTAGCAAATTTTCTGTATCCATTCCTCTGTTGAAGGGTATCTGGGTTCTTTCCAGCTCCTGGCTATTATAAATAAGTCTGCTATGAACATAGTGGAGCATGTGTCTTTGTTGTATGTTGGAACATCATTTGGGTATATGCCCAGGAGTGGTATAGTTGGGTCTTCAGATAGTTCAATGTCCAATTTTCTGCGTACTAATTTCCAAAGAGGTTGTACAAGCTTATAATCCCACCAACAATGGAGTAGTTTTCCTCTTTCTCCACACCCTCTCCAGCATCTTTTGTCACCTGTTTTTGATCTTAGCCATTCTGACTGGTGTTTGGTGCTTTGATTTTTATTTCCCAGATGACTAAGGATGTTGAACATTTCTTTAGGTACTTCTCAGCCAGTCCATGTTCCTCAGGTAAGAATTCTCCCTTTAGCTCTGTACCCCATTTTGAATAGGGTTATTTGGCTCTCTGAAGTCTACCTTTTTGAGTTCTTTGTGTATATTAAATACTAGCCCTCTATCAGATATGGGATTGGTAAAGATCTTTACCAAATCCCCCACAGGAAAGCTGTGGGAGCAACACAGTTCCAGGTGCAGGTAGAAACCAGAAGTGTCCTGTCCCAGATGACTTCTGCCATTGTGTTGGATTGAAATTTCTAAACTTGTATTTAGTCCAACTTCTGGTTGTATTGATTGATATATATCAGGAATTTACTTCACGTCTGGCAAGTAATCTAGTACAAAATTTGTAATTTGCCACTGGAATATACCTCCAAATTACAGTCTTTCTTCCTAGCTCATAGAACTACTATGAGAGATGATTGGGTGGTTAGAACATTAAGTCAAAATGAGTAATATTTTCCCATATCACACTGTTGTAGAAGTAAATTCTCTGAATTTTGACTCCTCTGAAATAATAAACCATAGGAGATATGTATTCCTTCGAACTGCTAGTTCCAGATGTTTTCTGAATCAACAGAAGGCTAACATAGCATGCTAGAATTAAGTTCACATCCATGCTCATATTTACAACTAGACTCAGCTTCATCATCTGTACCTCATACATGTGCTGCTCTAAAATTATAAAAATATTTGTCTTTTCTCCCTGCACTAGATCCAGAACCATAGTGTCCCAAGATAACTGGTAGTTATCTTCATCTCAGGCAGCAAAGCCTCTCACCTACTTGATCTATCCCATATCACACAGCTAATGTTTCTTCTCTGAGCCTGGCAAAAATCTCTCTACCCATCTCATTTCCAAGGTAGGTTGCCACCATGCCAAAAACACACATCTCAATTCCGTGGTGGACCCATGTCTCCAGCCACCTAAAACTCTCTTAAATTCAATCAAATCACTGCATGAAAGAACACACAGCACAATAACCTCTGATCCAATTGATAATATGTAATTGCCCACCTAGACTTACAAAGCTCTTGCTCATCTATCCCTTAAGAATGTTCATAACAACTTGTAGCTGTGTAGAGAGGAATCTTAACATCCACCTCCATGTTTTCTCCACTGGTTTTCTCTTCCTTGCTCCAGTCTTCTCCTCTCTCTTAAACTTTTCTCCCACCCATCCTTCTTTCTCGTCCAAGGACAGGCCTCATTCTGTGTTGTACCTGCCTTCACCTGCATAATGACATCATCTTACATTTCACCCTTTCTTTCTAAATAAAAAAAACTTTTCTCTCTCATATATATGCTGAGCACAACCATTATAATTTTGTAATTAAAAGCAAAAAAAAAATATACCTAACACCGGGTCCAACATTTTATCAGTTAAACACAACATTTAGTTATCCATTCCAGCTTAAAGAAAGACTTAAAAACTATGTTATGTTCTGGCTAGCTTGTATATTATTTGATAACTATCTAATAAAATATGTATTTCCAAAGTTAAACAGCCTGATAGGCTATAAGAGTATAATCAGTCTTCAACCCCATCAGAAATCTGAGAATGACCAATTATCTATAAATATAGGAAGCCTAATACAGCTTCTAGAACTGAGAGGTTGTAGAGAGAAATCTTTACTAGTTCAGTCCTCTCTTAGCAACTTGTGAGCACAAGTCTTCAACCTTCTGACCCAAAATCAACTGGATAGACTGTTGAAATGCAGAAATCTTGAAGGGATGATAATTCTGGTTTGGCAAAATTATCAGTCGACTATTTTGCATAAGGTATTCCTTTGTGGACAGTATTAGTTTGCAGTTGAAATAAGGAGTTCCTGCCTAGTGGCTGCCTAGCCACAAAGTATTGCTGCACCTGGAGGTGGAGATGTTCAATTTCTTTGTTTCCACCAAAGGGGAGCTATTAGGAGTAGATATGTCTCAACAGAAGATAAATAACTTTAAATCTTGTATTATGTGGATTTCTGAGTTTTTGAAAACCATTTTTCTATAAAAGATAATCTGCACTATTAACTATCTTAATACAGTGTCTTGAAAGTACTCTAACACACTCAGAGACATGAATTTTCTCTTTGGTCCTTTACTCACATGTAATATCAATTCAGATGTTTGTAAATAGAAGGATTGGCTCTAAACCTTGTACTTTCAAAAAAATTTAACAAATAAATTGTATACCAAAGTAAAGATATGATTTTAGCTTAGTTATCAAATGAGATTATGCTGTACATATCTATCTAGTCAATTTCTCCCTGTTAAATTTTGACCAATTCTAAATTCCTCATAAAAAAATATCTTAGAATAAACACTTTCAACCCCCCAGAAATCCAGTGAATTGGGGCAATGACTCTTCAATAACTTCTTCAGACTGTACATGGGTGTTAGTGGGTAGGGAAAATGTAGCAAATGTTGTAGCCTGTTTTGCCTGTCCTGACAGGACACAGTTGAAAATCCTTGAGATCAGGAATCCAAGTAGGTATATTCTGCAAAATATAATTCTAACGACAAAAGTTTAAAATAGAGTTATCTTTTTGTTTGATTCTCTTGAATCTAGCCCACAATATATCGATCTGTCAAGCTTTCTACCTGGAGCTTCAGATTTTTATGTATTAGTAACTTCTATAATATATGTCTGCATTCACTCTGCCTGGTATTACAGACTTTTATCACAACTCTCTATTTGGAGTCAGTGATTAATTTTCCAAACTTAATAGCCTTCTAATAATACCTGCCAATAAGAAGAACCTTGTCTCACTAAGATTTTAGGTCAAAATTCACATGGAGCCCACTTTAGAAGGAATATGAGTATCCTGAAAGACTTTCTAAATAACTTTCTAAAAAAAGCACTCTCTGAGCTGCCACTAATTATCACGGTAGGGGACCTACAGCCTGTTTGTGCATTTCTATGTTTAAGGTTCTCATGCTTCAGCCTTCATGTGTGTTTCTTTGTTTAAGGTTCCTGCATTTGGACCATCATGTAATTCAACATGGTGCTGGCCTCCTCATACCTAGAAAATAAAACTTTCTCTCAACTCTTAGGCTTAATAGTGGATTCTTATCCATTATGTTGGTTCACTCCCTGTTGCTGTAAAATTATTAAAAAAAATCTGGACCCTCGGATCACGGCCCACAGCAGTTCTCTGCTCCCAGACCCCGTGGGAGAGAGACCTCACCGCCTGGTCAGGTGGGCACTCCTGAGGCTGCAGAGTGGAAGAGACCACCAACACTGCCCACCACTGCCCACATCCCTGGCCCAAGAGGAAACTGTATAAGGCCTCTGGGTTCCCGTGGGGGAGGGCCCAGGAGCGGCAGGACCCCTGTGCCTGAGACACCGCCGGAACCTGAAGGAACAGACTGGATAAACAGTTCTCTGCACCCAAATCCCGTGGGAGGGAGAGCTAAACCTTCAGAGAGGCAGACACGCCTGGGAAACCAGAAGAGACTGCACTCGGCACACATCTCGGACACCAGAGGAAAGCACCAAAGGCCATCTG
>NC_046156.1:156439006-156471979 GCF_011064425.1 Rattus rattus | reverse complement strand
AAAAAAAAGAAAGAAAGAAAGAAAAGAAAAAGAAAAAGAAATAAAAATGGCTAGGAAAATCTCAAAAATCTTTTATCATCCTTCACAATTAAGGAAATGCAAATTTTAAAACTTTGAAATTTCATCTCACCCCAGTGAAAATGGGCAAGTTTAACAAAACAACTGACAAAAAATTCTGGTGAGGTTGTGTAGAAAACTGACCTATAGATCACCTTGGTGGGTGTGCAAATTTGATTTCACATAGAAAACAGCATGGAAAATCTACAAAAACCTAAAATTAAATCTAGTATATGACCCAGCTATTACATTTGTTGGCATATGTCCAAAGGACAAGAGATCTTACTTCATGGTGTTTGCTCAGCATTGTTTGAGGCCACCCTCTTCAAAATAGCAAGTAAATGGAAATAACATAAATTGCCTTTAACACTGAACCCCCAGTGAACTAGACTGTTGGGGAGAGGGCAGCAATGGGGGGAGGGTTGGGAGGGGAACACCCATAAGGAAGGGGAGGGGGGAGGAGGATGTTTGCCTGGAAACCGGGAAAGGGAATAACACTCGAAATGTATATAAGAAATACTCAAGTTAATAATAAAAGAAAAAAAAAGAAAAAAAAAGAAATGAATTTTATCTACCATCATTGAAGATTAGCTAAGTAAAACTGTTCTGAAGAACTTCATTGGAATAAAAACTGAGCCTTGTGAACATTAGGTGACAGCAATTTGTTCTTTGCAAGAGTGCATGATACAAGTAAAAATAAAACAACAAGCTGCTTCAAAAAAATTGCCTTTAACATATGAATAGAAAAGTAAAACGTGGTCACTTGTTTTCTTGGTGATAGTCATTCTTTTTGGTATGAGATAAAATCTCAAAATACTTTTGATTCATATTTTTCATAGGGCTAAGTATATGAAAACTCTTCCAAACTTTTAATGTATTTATTTTTTGAGAACATCTCATTCAGTTCATTAGCCTGTTTATTTTTAGATTTGGCGTTTGGATGCTCAATTGTTGCTGTTCTTCATATACCTTAGGTTCTAACACTTTATCTACATGGCTGCTGAAATTTTTGTTCCATTGGTGTGCTTTCTCCTCACATTTGTGAGAATTCCGTTTGCTATACATAAGCTTTTGGATTACATATACTCAGATTTGTCAACTCTTGATATTATTTACTATATTCTTTCAAAGAGTTCTTGTCTATAACTCTATCTTGAAGAGTTTTATATGTGCTTTCCTCTAACATTTCACTTAGGGTTCTGTGATGGATTGAGTAAAAATGGCCCCCATAGACTCATTTATTTGAATGCTTGGTCATTAGGGAGTGGAGCATCTTCTCAGGTATTAGGAGATGTGGCCTGCCTGAAAGAACTGTGTCACTGGGCTTGGCTTTAAGGTTTCAAAATCTCAAGCCAGGTTCAATCAATCTGTCTTCCTGCTGCCTGCTGATCTAGATGTAGAACTCTCAGCTTCTCCAGCACTGTGATGTTATGTTTCCTGCCATGCTGATAAGGAAGTAAACTTTTAAAGCTGTAAGCAAGTCCAAATTAAATATTTCCCTTTATATGATTTACCATAGTCATCGTGTCTCCTCATAGCAATGGAACAATTGATTAAAATAGGTATCATAATGTCTTTGATTTATTTTGCATTGATTATTCTACAGAGTGAAATATAGACTTACTCATATTTTACAACATTGGAAATCCAGTTTTCTGGTATTATTTGTTTAATATTGATATTTCTAATGTATAAGCATGTGTGATATTTTTATCTTTTACTGTTATCTTCATATTTGACTTTTCTTTTGTCTATCTATATCTCTTTTATTTCTTTCTTTTGTTTTATTGCTGTTTATCAGTCTTCAAGTCATAGTTAATACAGTATTCCCACCTCACCCAAAAATCTATAGAAAATTCTCTTAGTGGAATAAGACTGGAATAGATATTTTGAGTGTATAATTTATGAAACATTGTGAAGACTGTCAGTGTTAACACCTATTTTAAAGGTCCAATTGAAATGGTCAATGAATCCATTTACTTGTGGGCTTTTTTGTTAGAAGACGATAATTTATATGATTCATACAAATAAATATATGTGTGTTAATCAAGTCTACTCCAACTCTTTCTCAAACTCATCCCATATCGTAACAAATGTTTTCCCTCACAGCTTCATGTAATCCATTTTTAAACCCATTGAGTCTACTTAGTAGTGCTACAGCATATGCATATGAGCGCATACTGGAACATTGGAAGCCTATCAGGATGTGACTATTCTTCCCCTAGAAACCATTAATTGTTAATAGCTCTTCATTTAGAGGCACTACTGCCTGAGCCCTTCACATGTCCATGATGCATGCATATTATATCTATAGAGCTTGTACTTGCAGACACAGTGGCTAAGTTTACAAGGTGCCTGTCATGACTGGAAAACAGTTTCTTTCACTGCTTCTGGTCCATAGAGTCTTTCTTTCTGGTCCCCCCCTTCCATGATGATCCCTGAAACTTAGAGGGAAGGGGTCTGATATAAAAGTCTTTTTTTTTTATGGATGAACTCTCCACAATCTCTTACACAGCACTTTGACCAGTTGTGGATCACTATAGTAAACACCATCTATTGCAACATAATTCTCCTTATGATGATTCAGAGTGACACTAATCAACTGGTATAAAGATAGGTATTGGGGTTGGGGATTTGGCTCAGTGGTAGAGCGCTTGCCTAGGAAGCGCAAGGCCCTGGGTTCGGTCCCCAGCTCCGAAAAAAAAAAAAAAAGAACCAAAAAAAGATAGGTATTTAGGACATACCATTATACTATGTCTAAATATCTGAATAATAATGAGTTCTTACCTAAGGCCTATGATGTACCTACTCATAGATTTTTGACACATTTAACAGTACCAGACACTAGTTCTATCTTACAGAGTTGAGCTTAAATGCAATATTAAACATTTGGTGGCTCACAAAACTTTTATGCCACTATTGTACTAATGAACCTCTCCTGGCTGGTTGTTCTTTTAGTTGGCAGGGTTCACATCAGATTGATGCTACTTTTATCCTCTGGTGCAGCATGTGTAGCATCTTCTGCACTATAGAAAGCACAGTCACTAAGAATAAAGCTTTCCAACCAAATAGCAACTTAATTTCTCCATGACTCAAGTATATCCTGTCTTTACCAGTGCTATATTACAACCAAGTACCAGAGGGTAGCCAAGAGCAATAACAGTACCCTGTATTGTTTGAGGATATTAGGAGAACTCAGTGATTAAGAACGTTAAAGAAACCATTCTGCACCTGGAACAAAACATTTTGTTTGATAGTCTATGACATATAGGAAGGGCATTATCCCCCTGAGCAGGGTAACTCCACTAAAACACTTTTTCATTTGAATTGTATTAATGACTTTAAAACATGTGAATATGTTAAATATACTTTTTTCAAAGTTCTTTGTGTAAGTCATCGTTCCTGTCTCTTTCCCTCCACTACATTTTTCAGTCTCCTTCTACACAACTTTATCTTCTCTGATCCATTATTCATGCTGATTTTGCACTTATACCACCTACTTTCTACTATTCCCTTTGCCTTGAAGTTGTACTCCTCTTTTAGCCCCCACCTACTTTCCTGATTTCTATGGGTACTCCAATTTAGATAGCCATACTTAAGATACATATGTGAGAGAGAACATTTTTCTGGTTCTCAGTTACCTTACTCAGAATGATTGTTTCTCTGAAAACTTTTTAATTAATTTTATTTTCAGCTGAATAAAATTTCACTGTATAAGTAACACATTTTAATTATTTGTAGCAGTTTACAGATGTCTAGCTGTTTTCCTGGCTACTGTGACTAGAGCAATTAAGTTATTGCTTTCTTGGAATTCAGTTATTTTCCCTTCCTGTGTTTTCTGTGTTTTTATTTCTTCAAGATCTTCATACAATTTGTTTTAGTAATATTGATCCTCCCTCTTGCAACTCTCCCCTAGATCGTAACCAACTCGACTCTGTATCCTCTTTTTGTTTTTTTTAATCCATCAAGTCAAACTTTGTATTCTACCTATTTCTGGATATGTAGCCTTCCAGTGTATTGTAGTTAACCTATCAGGGGCTATACACTTAAGAAAACTCCCTGTTAAAGCTATCAATTTCCACACATCCTTGATTAGGAATAAAACTTCCTGCTCACCTCTCTCCATGCTAGAATTTGTCTGTCTTGACCTTGTACAATTATTGTGCATGCTGTCAGGTTGTTACAAGTTCATATGTACAACTGCTTAGCTGTTTTAAGAAAACACTGTTTGTAGTCATCCACTCCCTTTGTCTCTTACAGTCTCTCAAACCCTGATCTTTGGCAGGAGGGGCATAATACAAATATTCCATTAAGCACATGAAATTCCAAAGTCTTTTAATCTCTAAACCTTGACCAATTGTGAATCTCTGTGTTAATGGCCATCTGTGGAAAACAGAAACTTCCCTGATAGGTGTTGAGAGATATGTCAAGCCGTGTATAACAATAAGTCATTGGGCTTTAGTTTAATAATACATCCATTTGTGGTTCCATTTTTTATTATTCTTCTCTTGAGGTGTCTAGGCATTTGTGCACGCCAGGCAGGGAAGGATGGAGCAGAGCCACATTCTACAGTCTGTGTCTTCCCTTGGGGTGTCCAGCACAATGCTCATTGGGCAGGTGTACATCAGGTGGGGCATGATGGATCAAAGCCAAGTTCAGAGGTCTACTTCTTCTCCTGGAGTATCTGTTCACCAATGCTCACTGATTGGGAAGAGATGAAGCCAAGTCCAGAAGAGGTAGGTCCTCAGGATCCAGGTTAGGCAACGATTGCCTGAGTTGGGGGTTGAGGGAGATCACCTCCAAAGATTTTTAGGGTTAAACAGTTCTTCAATGTTACAGCTCCTTTAGAAAGCAGCTCTCTTAGATCATAGACTTAAATCATAGTGAAGTTTCATTGGCTGAGGTACTAGGGATACCTCATTAGCATGAAGAGACATTCCAGGAAGTTTAACCTGTATTTTTGCCTCAGGTAGAGTGTGGACAAGGTAGAGAAGTAGAAGCCGTTTTGGAAAAAGAGTCCTCCATTTTGCATAAAACTTAGGGGCACTATCCAGACATGATAGACTATGACTTTCAAATAGCAGGATCTTCTATCATTCATTCAGCAAAATAATAGTAGGAAGTTCCCCCTTAGGGCCTAATACTTCTATAGTTATAGGTTCTTAGCTAGATAACGGTGCCAGGTATAGGTTTCATCATTGCAAAAGGTATTTCAATCAGCAAAAAGTGGTTGGTTACATTTATGATGTTTGTGGCACTACTGTATCAATGGGAAGTCTTGTCAGGCAAGTTGTTCTAGTTGCTTACCGGTTGAACAGCATGGTAAAAAAAATGTAATTATATTTTTTCCTCTGATGGCGTGTCATAGATCCTTTGAGAACCATGAAAACTATCCTTTAAACTTGTTTTTTGTCTTCATGTTTTGTGACTCAAGTGTGTGGTATCTCCAATAATAGCATTGCAATAGCTAGTAAATGTTTTTTGCAGGTGTGTGGGGTGGGGAATGTTAAGGAAACTTGCTGATTGAGAGGTCCAAAAACAAAAATTCACCCATTATTGGCACTGGAAATTTTTGTTTGTCCTCCCTAGTACTTAATAATAGTGTAATACCTCTCTCTCTCTCTCTCTCTCTCTCTCTCTCTCTCCCTTCCTCTCCCTCTCTCTCTCTCTCATCCTGTGTGTGTGTGTGTGCGTGCATGCGTGCGTGCGTGTGTGTGTGAATATATTGCTATATTAGAAATCTTCTACGGTCATAGGTGTTCATGCAGCCTTTTTTGGAAATCTTTAGTGTTATTTCTCCTAGAACTCCCTCATCTATCCTGTCCTTCACCATGGTTTAAAACTTCCTTTTCTGTTACTCTATTCTAACATTTTAAGTTTTTAGGTATACTCTAAACATCACTATTCTGTCAGACATAAAGCTAATTAAGTTTTTTTTCAATTTTGTAGGCTTCATTTTCATTGTTTCGATAGTTTTCATTGCTGTACAAATGGTTTTGTTTGTTTGATGTTTGGAAGTTTGTTTTTAATTCACGTAGTCCTGTTCATCAATTGTAGGTCTTAGTTCCTCTACTGCCAGACTTCTGTTATATTCAGAAAGTCTTTACCCTTGTCTACCAGATTAAGTATAAACTTTACTTTGTCATCCAACATATTCAGAATGTGAGGTCTCATGTTGAACTTCTTGATTCATGTAGACTTCAGTTTTATTGTACTGTGAAAGATGGGGGTCTAATTTAATCCTTCTACATGTAGACTTCCAAAACCATTTCTTAAAGATGTTACATTTTATTCAATATGTGATTTCTTTTGCATTCTTTGTCAAAAATCATGTGTTCGTAGGGTTTGTAGCTTATATCTAGATCCTTATTCTATTTATCTTTTTTTAAGATTTATTTATTTCATGTATATGAGTACACTGTCGCTGTCTTCAGACACACCAGAAGAGAGCATTACAGATGGTTGTGAGCCACTATGTGGTTGCTGGGAATTGAACTCAGGACCTCTGGAAGAGCAGTTAGTGCTCTTAACCGCTGAGCCATCTCTCCAGCCCTATTCTACTAATCTTATAAATACTTCTGGTGTCTTTTTGGCGGTTGTTTTGGGTTTAGTGAGATTTTTGCAGCACCATGTTGTTTTATCACCATGGTTCTATAAAATAATGTGAAAAGAGAATTGCAGAGGCTATCAGCAATGTTTTCATTGTTTGAACTTATTTTGTCTAATTGGTTATTTTTTCAAAATAAACTTTAATTTTTATATGATTTCTCTGAAACTAGCATTAAAATTGTTTTTCTATATCTTGTGCCCTTCTGATTAATTTGTTTCTTCTAAAGTTTTTATATACAGGTGTTTTACTTCCTTGGATGAATTTGTTCCTAGAAGGGCTTACAGTGATCATAAACCTAGTGACCATTAATTCTTTAAGCATGTTTCCATAATATTTTTTCTTGACTATAACAAATGTTTGTCGTGGATATCAGAGTCTGTGTGGGCAAAGATGGTCTTTCTTTGAACTTTTCCAGTTTTGTTGGGAAATCAGCTGTCATTCTGATAGGGTAGGACTTTTTTAATAGTTGACTTGGAGTTTCTCTCTTGAAGCTTTCAATATATCTTCTTTATTCTGTATACTTAGTGTCTTAATTATGAAATGTCATGGAAAATTTCTTTCAGTAATCTGAATTTGATGTGCTATATATTTGCACTTGGAATCTCATCTTTTTTCCCTAGGTGTTAGAAATTTTTCTGGGATAATTGCATCAAAAACATTTTCAAAGGTTCTTCATTTGTGGCCATACTTTATAAATTTGGTCTGCTCATGGCGTACCACAGATTTATTTGGTTCTCTTATTTCCTTGATTATTTTTCATGATTTTGTCTTCCTTGGTTATTTTCAGCTTATTGTCCTGTTTTGTGGAAAGGAGACCTCTGCTGGTAACTCTTTGTAGGGTCTATCACTCTCCTGAGACTTCAGATTTTATACCAGGAACTGGATAATGTTTCAGCTTTTGTGTGTCTCCCAGTGCATTGTCTATAAGAAGCAACAACAGCACACAGATAAATATAAAGGATCTACCTTCTTACTTTCAAGACAAATGAGTATTAATCATCATACTTATAGACATTGTATTGAGTATTACATACATCTCTGTGACTTCAAAGTTTTGTGGTTCTGCATTAGGGAAAGAAAGATAGTAGACTCCAGAGTTTGACCCATCTATTGGACCTCAGATTAAATATGCCAAACTCCAGGGTGATTTTCAGTTAATGAAATCATTTCTTTATCTTTCATTGGATATTTTTTATTTACATTGCAAATGTTACTCCCTTTCCTGGTTTCCCATCCATAAGCCCCCAATCCCATTCCCCCACACCATTCTTCTATGAGGGTGTTCCCAAATCACAACCACCAACTCATTCCCACCTCCCCGCCCTGACATTCCCCTACACTGATGGGTCCAGCCTTGGCAGGACCAAGGACTTCTCCTCCCATTGGTGCCCAACAAGACCATTCTCTGCTACATATGCAGATGGAGCCATGGGTCTGTGTATGGCTTAGTAGCTAAGAGAAGTGGTTTAGTGCCTGGGAGCTCTGATTGGTTGGTATTGTTGTACTTCAGCTCCTTCAATCCTTTCTCTAACTCCTTCAATAGGGACCCCGTTCTCAGATCAATCGTTTGGTGCTAGCCTGTGCCTCTGTATTTGTCATGTTCTGACTGAGCATCTCAGGAGATATTTTTATCAGGCTCCTGTCAGTATGCACTTTTTTGCTTCAACAATATTGTCCAGGTTCTGTGACTGTATATATCCCCAGGTGGGGCAGGCTCTGAATAAGCACTCTTTCAGTCTCTGCTCTAAAATTTGTCTCCATATCTCCTCCTATGAATATTTTTGTTCCTCCTTTTAAGAAGGACTAAAGCATCTGCACTTTGGTCATCCTTCCACTTGAATCTCATGTCAACTGTAGATTGTACCTTGGGTAATCTGAGCTTTTGGGCTAATATCCACTTATTAGTGAGTACACACCATGTGTGTTCTTTTGTGATTGGGTTACCTCACTCAAGATAATATTCTGTAGTTCCATTCATTTGCCTATGAATTTCATGAAGTCATTGTTTTTGATATCTGAGTAATACTCCATTGTGTATGTACCATATATTCTGTATTCATTCCTCTGTTGAAGGTCATATGGGTTCTTTCCAGCTTCTGGAAATAAGGCTGCTATGAACATAGTGAAGCATGTATCCTTGTTATATGTTGGATCATCATTTGGGTATATGTCCAGGAGTGGTATATCTGGGTCCTCAGATACTAATATAGCCAATTTTCTGAGGAAACTCCAGACTGATTTCCAAAGTGGTTGTACCAACTTGGACTCTAACCAACAATGGAGGAGTGTTCCTCTTTCTCCACCTCTTCATCAGCATCTATTATGACTGGAGTTTTTGATCTTAGCCATTCTGATTGGTGTGAAGTGGAATCTCAGGGTTGATTTAATTTGCACTTCACTGATGACAAAAGATGTTGAGCATTTCTTTAGGTATTTCTCAAGCCATTCGATATTCCTCAGCTGAAAATTCTTTGTTTAGCTCAGTACCCCATTTTTAATAGGGTTATTTGACTGTCTGGAATCTAAATTCTTGAGTTCTATGTATATATTGGATATTAGTACTCTATGGAATATAGGATTGGTAAAGATCTTTTGTCGATCCAATGTTTGCCATTTTGTCCTAATGACAGTGTCCTTTCCCTTACAGAAACTTTGCAGTTTTATGAGGTCCCATTTGTCAATTCTTGATCTTAGAGCATAAGCTGTTGGTAATCTCTTCAGGAAATTTTCCCAAGTGCCAATGTGTTCAAGGCTCTTCCCCACCTTTTCTTCTACTAGTTTGAGTGTATCTGGGTTTATGTGGAGGTGCTTGATCCACTTGGACTTAAGCTTTGTCCAAGGAGATAAGAATGGATCAATTTTCATTCTTCTACGTGCTGACCTCCAATTGAAGCAGCACCATTTGTTGAAAATACTTTTATCCAATGGATGGTTTTGACTCTTTTGTCAAAGACAAAGTGATTATAGGTGTCCAGTTCATTTCCGGGTCTTCAATTCTATTCCACTGCTCTACCTGACTAGAGAAGAAATAAACATAGTGAAGCAAGAGCCCTTGTGATAGGATGTAGTGTCCTATCTTGCCAAAAAGATGCATTTCTGAATAGAACACCATTAGCTCAGGCCCTAAGAGCAACAATTAATAAATGAGACCTCATAAAGCTAAAAAGCTTCTGTAAGGTGAAGGACACCATCATTTAGAGAAACTGGTAACTACACAATGGGAAAAGTTTTTTCTCTAACTTTACATCAAATTGAAGGATAATATTCAAAATATATGAAGAACTGAAGAAACATGATATTAAAAAAATCAAATAATGCAACAAAAAGTATAATACAGATGTAAACACATAATTCTCAATAGAAGAAACTCATTTGGCTGAGAAAACTTAAAGATGTGTTCAACATCTTTAGTCCTTAGAGAAACGCAAATCAAAGTTACTTTGAGATTCAATCTTACACTTGTCTGAATGGCTATGACTCAAGTGCAGCTCATGCTGGTGAGGACGGGCAGCAAGGGGAACACTCATCTGTTGCTGGTGGGAGTACAAACTTGCACAGCCAGAACTTACAAACAACTAGAAAGGGTGAGCTGAGCTATTATGAGTAGCATTTGTTGATGTTACTCTGCAGTACTGTACAATATGCTTGTGTTATGCCTTCATACATGGCTGTAGTAAAGGTGCATTATCCAACACACTTGACCACTAATGATAAACACCTCCTGTTTGTTATGTGTTTGATTTTGAATTAACATTTGTCATTGCATATCCAAAAACCTTTTGTTATTGGCAATTTCTCAATAAAGCCTTCTTCAGAGCTTCAAGAACACTGCCTAAATGACAGTGAGTATCAGAGACCACACTACATAATGTCATTTACAAATTTATTATAGTAAAATTATAGAGTTAGAGTCTTAGATAAGATTGGTTATTTTGAATGAACAAAACAGTGTCTTTCAGATGGTCTTGTCAGACATTTTGTCCTACAATATGTATCTGAAACCCAGTGCATATGTCTAGACACTTGTGTTGAGGAAGCATTGAAGATAACCACGTACTATTTTACATTTTTTAGACTCATTGAATATATGAATACATGTGTTGGATATCTAAGCCATCAATGCTTCTGTCTCAATAAAAAAAAGACAATAGAAAATCCCTAGTGACAAAAATAATTACTTTATCAAAGACCTAATGTCACTATCTCCATGACATGGGACTTTGAAAACTTCACATGCTTAGTGCATCCTTTTCTAATGTGTTTATTTCTTTTTCTTAGGAGAAATAAAAAGGCCAGCTGAAACAATTCCAAAATCAATAATTTATGGTCTATCTGTTGTGACTGTGTTATACTTACTGACTAATGTATCATTCTTGGCAGTTTTGACATCTGAGGAAATCATCTCTTCAGGTATGATGAAGTAAATTTAAATAGGAAATAAATGCTTCTCTGTGCTCAGGGGCAAAACATTGATGATTTTAATGCTCTGGTAGGCAGCATGAACCTGAGACAATTGGATCTAAAATTGATGTGGATCTAAATTCTCATCGAATAGCAACCTTTGTTCAAAACATCAGGCAATTTATACTCTGGGAATTAAGAATTACATCAGTAAAAAAAAAAAAACACACATTCCAAGAACAATTCTGTGTTTTGAAAAAAAAAACTGAGTTCACAGGACGCTTATTTTCTTGAAGTTTTCCCACAAGCATTCAGCATTTTCATATGGAACCGTTGAACTGTGTCCAATACGAGTGAAGTTTATGAGCTGTATATATGTTTGGTATACCTACACTGATATGAAAATGTTTATTTGTTTTGGACATTTCAAGGAATCTAAGAGAAACACAATTACACAAATCATCTATTAAAAATAAACAATCACATTTTAACAATTAAATTATAGAACAAGTAGTACATGTAGCAACCAAAGCTAAAATAAAGAAAAAGAAGAGGACATGAGTAAAGAAAAAGAAGAGAAGACATATGAGCAAAGCAATAACACAAAGAATAGATACTATACATAGATTCTTCATCTTCCATAATACACTTACATCTTTACAATAAATTCAGCTGTCCAAATAAATAGCTTCTCAGTTTCTTAGATGCTGAAACTAGTGGCAAGAAGTTAGGTAAGGCTGTCATTTGCATCCATCTGTAACTGTACAGACAAGTGTGTCACAGCTAGTTCTCAAACTCATTCTCCACATTGTAGCACAATGATATGGTGTAGTATGTTGTTAATATGAGCAGTAAATAAAGTAAATATAAACAGCAATTTTCATGATTTGCTCTTCAAAAAATAGTCATCACAATCCCACTAAGAGTGCAGACCACTCATCCCTCATTGATCATTGTCTAGGCTTTGTTTATCCTGATAACTTGTCAGAAAACTATAAAATTCTTTCCTGAGAAGTAAATGCCTATTCTGGTTGGAACCAGAGCTTCAGTTTTTCCTTCCATAAAATTATTGGGTAAATTTCAATTCCATGGGAGGGTAATCGATTTTAAATAGTATGCTAATGAAAGGGAGGAGCACACATATTTTTCTTTAGGATAGTTTCATTCTTATATAGGTGGCTATAAAATGACATAGATGCATAAGGAAGATTTAGCAGGGAATGTATACTGAAAAAAGACATTGGATTGGAGTATTTACAAGTATATCTGCAACACAGGGACTTTAAAGGGAGTAGTTATCTGAAGGAGGCATGACATTGCACAATTTTACAACTCATTCAAAAGTATAGTGCCTGAGTTTTAGACCATATGTAGTAGGATAACTCTATCATGAATCATGAAATGCCAGAACTCCACAGATAGGATATCTTTTTTTTTTTCTGAATTATCACTGACAAACAAGTGGGCTTTGCTAATATATAAGATAGGTACCATAACAATCAGGAGAGCAAGAATGCATTTTTCTGCCACTAAGTTGTCTTGCAGTTCACAAATATCTACTTCTAATTTGCTCTACTGGACAAAAACAATCACAAGACACAACATATTCAAGCATTAAAAGACTCCTCCTAGAATGAATTTGCCAAATCACATTACAAAATATATGGTTGCAGGAAAAAAATGCTCTTCTATTTTCTTTCAAACCAAAAGTAACTTTGACATTCTCATTCAACTTTTGTAGATTCTGTTGCTGTGACATGGATGAACAGAGTCTTTCCTTCGATGCAATGGATAATTTCTTTGTTGATCTCAGCTTTCCTATTTGGCTCCGTTTCTTGTGGAATAGTTTCAGCATCAAGAATTTTCTTTGCCGCAAGTCAAGAGGGACAATTTCCTTTCATCTACTCAATGCTTAATGACCATCACTCTCCAGTAGTAGCTGACATACAGGCTGTTATTTTATCTTCTGTTGGAATAATATCTTCAAATATCATCTATTTAGTAAAATATGTTGGTCTAGGAGCATGGTGTTTAAATTTGCTGAATATGATTGGGTTGCTTAAGCTAAGATACCAGAACCCTGACCTACCAAGACCTTATAAGGTAAGTCAACATGTAAATACCAGTGTCGAATGTCACCTTATTCAAGTACTGTGATACTGTTCTAATCAGTTGCAAACCAAGCAACTGCCCTATGTCTTCCTTTCCAGATTTTGAGATATGAGATATTTGAGGATTCCTTTTCATTGTGAGAAATGTGAAAACTGATACACTTCAGGGAAGACAGATGTCATCCTTATCTTCTTGAAAACAAAACAAAAAAACAAAAAAACAAAAACAAAAACAAAAAACCAAAGAAACAAAAAAAACAAAAACAAAAACAAAGGAGAAAACAGTAGCTTCCATGATCAAATGAACTCACATCATAATAATAATACCTTAATAACATAGTAGAAGTAGTTTCCTCTTCTTGCTTCTTTCCTAAATTGATACTTTAAATCAAGGTTTTTAAGACTAATCAAATGAGTTACATTTATGTCTTGTTTGTAATGTGTAAGTCACACATTAATTAAACATAAATCTGAGGATGTTCCATCATCTTTGTTTTCCTTCTCAGTATTCCCACAAATGTAATCAAGATTTGAGCTTTTATTTACAATATAATTATCATCTCAGAGTCAGCTCATGGTTGCTGAGATAATATTAAAATATAAAAACTCCAAATATTATTACAGTAAGCATAATAAGCAAACACTTGAGTATTGATAATAAAACCCATATTCACAGATTTTTTCCCCTAGGGTTCTGATTCATTCGGTCTCTATCGGCCCACTGGAATGTGTACTAATAGCAGTCATCTTGGAATTCTTACGAATAGTGGATCACTGAACATATTTTGAAAAATGTCAATCTATACCAGATTCCACATTTTTCTTTTTTTTAATCATTTCCTCTTCAAGTGTATCCTATATTAACAAGGGCAAATGATATCTTAGATACGTTGTATATACCTGCTATATTTCAGACATTCGTGTACACAATTCAATAAATGGGTAAAGTCACAGAGTAAGGAGACAGGAGACAGGAATAATTTGACCAAATTAGTTTGGAGCCAGGCAAAGAAATTCAATGAGAAGCCTATCAAAGCCATATTAAATCAGTCAGCTTAAAGTGGTATTTGAGACAAAATAGTTGGGTTGAACTATGTAGCCAGAGTTCAGAAAGAGCTAGAAAAGATGAGCTTATTAAAAGTGAGGTTCTGAGACAATTACATTTGGTGAATCAAAGTTGCTTATATAAATGGGTTTATTCTTTTATAAAATATTTTTATTTACTTTTACACTCCAGAATTTATTCCCCTCCTGACCCACCCCCTGGACTGTTTCACACTCCATACCTCCTTCCCGCCACCCCCTAGTCTCCACATAGGTGTCCCTACCCCACCAGGCCTGTAAACTTTTTGGAGCCTCCTGTATCTTGAGAGTTAGGTGCATCTTCTTTGACTGAACCCAGACCTGGGAGTCCTCTGCTGTATATATGTTGGAGGCCTCATCTCAGCTGGCATACGCTGTCAGGTTGGGGATCTAGGGTCTGAGGGATCTCGCAAGGGTCCAGGTTAATTAAGACTGCTGGTCCTCCTACAGGGTTGCCCTTCTTCCTCAGCTTCCTCCATTTTTTCCCTAATTCAACCAGCAGGGTCAGTAGCTTCTGTTCATTGGCTGGGAACACATATATGCATCTGACTCTGAACTCCTTGTTGAGGGCAGATGATAGGTCTCTTTTTGTGAATGCCCATAGCCTCAGTAATGTTGTTGGGTCTTAGAGCCACCCCATGAGCTGGATCCCACTTTAGGCCTGTTGCTGAACCTTCTTTTCCTCAGGCTCCTCTCTATTTCCATCCCAGCGTCTTTTGAGACAAGAATTATGGGTCAAAGCTTTGACTGTGGGATAGCAACCCTATCATTCAATTGATGCCCTGTCTTTCTGCTGGAGGTCGGTTCAATAAGTTCCCTCTCCCCACTGTAGGGCATGTCATCTAGGGTCACCCTCTTTTAGTCCTGAGAGTTTCTCACCTCCCAAGTCTCTGGTACATTCTAGAGAGTCCTCCCAACTTCTTTCCTCTCCAGGTTGCCTGTTTCTATTCTTTCTGCTGGCCCCCAGGGCTTCAGTCCTTTTCCCCCAACCAATACCAGATCATGTCCCACCCCCAACTCCATCCCTTTTCCCTCCCCTGTCACTGGCTCCCTCATTGGGGTTGCTTTCTTCTCCCTCCAAAGTGGGATTGAGGCAGTCTCACTTGGGCCCTTCAGCTTGTTGACATTTTGAGTTCCGTGGACTGTATCTTGGGTATTCTGTACTTTTGTGTGTGTAGGGTAATATCCATCTTATTAGGATAAACATATTTTTCATCTTAATTTATTTAGTCTTACTATATCAAAGTAAAAAAAGAAGATTATATATGTCATTCAAGGACAATATAGAAATATTATTTTGTTCAGCACAATTTAGTGAATGTGATTCTGGCTTATAAACTTTAAATATCAAAATCAAATTAGATGCCATTTTTAAAGACTTATTTAATTATTTTATGTATATGAGTTCACCATAGCTGTCATCAGACACATCAGAAGAGTGCATTAGGTCCCATTACAAATGGTTGGGAGCCACCATGTGGTTGCTGGGAACTGAACTCAGGACTCTGGAAGAGCAGCCAGTGTTACTAAATGCCGAGCCATCTCTCCTTCCAATAGATGTCATTTTAAAACAAAAAAATCTGAAAAAAGCAAATTAATTAAGTCATTTTTTTAGGTACCAGTACAAGGCACCACAAATTCCTGTTTATTAATTTTCTGTATTTTTCCTGAGCATTGGTCATAGTACATGATAAAAAGTATTTCTTTTTTATTGGTTTTGTTGTTTACATTTCAAATGTTATCCCCTTTCCCAGTTTCCCATCCACAAGTCCACTATCCCATCCCTACTCTCCATTCTTCTATGAGGGTGTTCCCCCTCCACAACCATTCACCCCTACCTGCCTCCCTGTCCTGACATTCGCCTATACTGGAGGTTCCAACATTGGCAAGACCAAGGGTTTCTCCTCCCTTTGGTGCCAGTCAAGGCCATCCTCTACTACACATGCAGCTGGAGCCATGGGTCTGTCAATGTGTACTCTTTGGGTAATGGTTTAGTCCTGGGAACTCTGGTTGGTTGGTATTCTTGTTCTTATGGGATTGCAAATCCATTCAGTTCCTTCAATCCTTTCTCTAACTCCACCAATGGGGACACCATTCTCAGATCAATGGTTGGCTGCCAGCATTCACCTATGTATTTGGCATGCTTTGGCAGAGCCTCTCAGGAGACAGCTATATCAGTCTTCTGTAAGTGTGCACTTCCTGGCATCATGAATATAGTCTGGGTTTGGTGTCTGTATGTATACGGACTGGATACTCAGTAGGGGAAGGCTCGGAATGGGCATTCCTTCAGTCTCTACTCCAAATTTGTCTTCAAATCTCCTCCTATGAATATTGTTGTTCCCCGATTTTAAGAAAGACTGAAGCACTTTGGTCATCTTTCTTCTTGAGCTTCATGTGGTTTATGGATTGTATCTTGGTTAATTTGAGATTTTGGGCTATTTTCCACTTATCAGTAAGTACATACCACATGTGTGTTTTTGTGACTGGGTTACCGCATTCATCAAGATGATATTTTCTAGTTCCATTCATTTGCCTGTGAATTTCATGAAGTCTTTGTTTTACTAGCTGAGTAGTACTCCATTCTATAAATGTTTTCTGTATCCATTCCTCTGTTGAAGGACATCTGGGCTCTTTCCAGCTTCTGGCTATTATAAATAAGACTACTATGAACATAGTGGAACATGTGCCTTTGTTGCATGTTGGAGCATCATTTGGGTATATGACCAGGAGTGGTATAGCTGGGTCCTCAGGTAGTATGATGTTGAATTTTCAGAGGAACCTCAAGACTGATTTCCAGAGTTGTTGTACCCACTCTGTGGTAGCAATCCCACCAAAAATGGAGGAGTGTTCCTCTTTCTCCACATCCTTGCCAGCATCTGTTGTCACCTAAATTTTTATCTTAGCCATTCTGACTGGTGTGGGGGGCGGGTCTCAGTGTTGATTACATTTGAATTTCACTGATGATTAAGTATGTTGAACATTTCTTTAGGCACTTCTCAGTCATTCAATATTCCTCAATTTAGGATTTACTGTTTAGATCTTTACCACATTTTTAAATATGGTTTTTTGACTCTCTGTAGTCATAACTTCTTCAGTTCTTTGACTATATTAGCTATTAGCCCTCTATTGGATATAGGATTGTAAAGATCTGTTGGTTGCTGTTTTTTCCTAATGACAGTGTCCTTTGCCTTACAGAAGCTTTGCAGTTTTATGAGGTCGCATTTGTCAGTTCTTGATCTTAGAGCATAAGCCATTGGTGTTTTGTTCAGGAAATTTTCTCCAGTGCCCATGTGTATGAAGCTCTTCCCCACTTTTTCTTCTATTAGTTTGAGTGTATCTGGTTTGATGTGGAGGTCCTTGATCCATATGGACTTAAGCTTTGTACAGGGTGATGAGAATGGATTGATTTGCATTCTTCTACATGCTGACCTCCATTCGAACCAGCACCATTTGTTGAAAATGCTACCTTATTTTTTCACTTGATGGTTTTAGCTGCTTTGTCAAATATCAACTGACCATAGGTATGTGAGTTCATTTCTGAGTATTCAATTCTATTCCATTGATCGACATGCCTGTCTATGTACCAATACCATACAGTTTTTATCACTATTGTTCTGTAATACTGCCTGAGGTCAGGGATAGTGATTCCCCCAGAATTTATTTTATTGTTGAGGATAGATTGTGCTATCCAGTTTTTGTTTGTTTTTGTTATTCCAAATGAATTTCCACATAGCTCTTTCTACTTCTATGAAGAATTGAGTTGGAATTTTGATGGGGATTGCAATGAATCTGTAGATGGCTTTTGACGAAATGGCCATTATTACTATATTAATCCTGCTAATCCATGAACATGGGAAATCTTTCCATCTTCTGCGATCTTCAACTTATTTCTTCAGAGACTTGAAGCTCGTGTCATACAGATCTTTCACTTGTTGGGTTAGAGTCACACTGAGGTAATTTTTTATTATTTGTGACTATTGTGAAGGATGTTGTTTCCCTAATTTCTTTTTCAGTCTGTTTATCCTTTGAGTAGAAGGAAACTACTGGTTTGTTTGAAATAACTTTATATCCAGCCACTTTGCTGAAGTTGCTTTTCAGGCCTCGTTTGTTCTCTGGTGGAACTTTGGAGTCACATAAGTATACTATCATATCATCTTTAAATAGTGATATTTTGACCTCTTCCTTTCCAATTTGTATCCATTTGACCTCCTTTTGTTGTGTGATTGCTCTGGCTAGAACTTCAAGTATTATATTGAATAAGTAGGGAGAGAGTGGCCAGCCTTGTCTAGTCCCTGACTTTAGTGGAATTGCTTCAAATTTCTCTCCATTTAGTTTAATGTTGCTATTAGTTTGCTGTATAATGTTTTCACTCTGTTTAGGTATGGGCATTGAATTAATGATTTTTCAAATACTTTTAACATGAAGGGGTGTTACATTTTGTCAAATGCTTTCTCAGCATCTAATGAGATGATCATGTGGTGTTTTTCCTTACAGTTTGTTTATATAGTGGATCATGTGGATGGTTTTCCGTATGTTGCACCATCTCTGCATCACTGGGATGAAGCCTACATGATCACAATAGATAATTGTTTTGATGTGTTCTTGGATTCAGTTTGTGAGAATTTTATTGAGTACTTTTGCATATTCATAAGGGAAATTGGTTTCTCTTTGTTTGGTTTTTGTATGGTTAGGTATAAGCATAATTGTGGATTCAAAAAGGAATTGGGTAGTGTTTCTTCTGTATCCATTTTGTGGAATAGTTTGGACAGTATTGGTATTAGGTCTTCTTTGAAGGTCTGATAGAATTCTTCACTAAACCCATCTGTTCCTGGGATTGTTTTGGTTGGGAGACTTTTAATAACTGCTTCTATTTATTTAGGACTTTGGGACTGTTTAGATGATTTATCTGATCCTGATTTAACTTTGGTACCTAGTATCTGTCTATAAAATTGTTAATTTCATTCAGATTTTCCAGTTTTGTTGAAATGGGTCTTTGTAGTAGGATCTGATTTTTTTTTTAATTTCCTCGAATTCTGTTGTTATGTCTCTTTTCATTTCTGATTTAGTTAATTTGGATACATTCTGTGCCCCCTGGTTAATCTCGCTAAGGGTTTATCTATCTTGTTGATATTCTCAAAGAAACAGCTCCTAGTTTTGCTGATTCTTTGTATGTCTCGTTTGTTTCCACTTGGATTATTTTAGCCCTGAGTTTGATTATTTCCTGCCTTCTACTCCACTGTAGTGTATTTGCTTCTTTTTGTTCTAGAGCACTAGTACTGTCAAGCTGCTAGTGTATGCTATCTTCAGTTTCTTTTTTGAATCTCTCAGAGCTATGAGTTTTCCTCTTACCACTGCTTTCATGTGTCCCATAAATTTGGGTATGTTGTGCCTTCATTTTCATTAAATTCTAAAAGTATTTCATTTCTTTATTTCTTCCATGACCAAGTTATCAATGAGTAGAGTGTTGTTCAACTTCCATCTGTATGTGGGCTTTCTGTCATTTTGTTTTTATTGAAGACAAGCCTCAATCCACGGTGATGTGATAGAATGCATGGGATTGTTTCAAACGTCTTGTATCTGCTAAGGCCTGTTTTGTGACTGATTATGTGGTCAATTTTGGAGAAAGTACCATAGAGTGCTGAGAAGAAGGTATATTCTTTTGTTTTAGGATGTAATGTTCTATAGATATCTCTTAAATACATTTGATTCATAACTTCTGTTAATTTCTTTATGTCTCTGCTTAGTTTCTGTTTCCATATCTGTCCATTGACATGAGTGGGTTATTGAAATCTCCCACTATTATTATGTGAGTTGCAATATGAGCTTAGTATGTTTTCTTTTATGAATGTAGGTGCCCTTGCATTTAGAGCATTAGATATTCAGGATTAAGAGTTCATCTTGATAATAGCCAGAAGCTGGAAAGAACACAGATGCCCTTCAACAGAGGAATGGATACAGAATATGTGGTACATCTACACAATGGAATACTACTCAGATATCAAAAACAATGATTTTATGAAATTCATAGGCAAATGGATGGAACTGGAAAATATCATGCTGAGTGAGCTAACCCAAGCACAGAAAAACACACATGGTATGCACTCATTGATAAGTGAATATTAGCCCAAATGCTGAATTACCCTAGATGCACAGAACACATGAAACTCAAGAAGGATGACCGAAATGTGAATGCTTCACTCCTTCTTCAAAAGGGGAACATGAATACCCTTGGGAGGGAATAGGGAAACAAAGTTTAGAGCAGAGGCTGAAGGAATGCCCATTCAGAGCCTGCTCCACATATGGCCCATACATATACAACCACCAAACTAGATAAGATGGATGAAGCAAAGAAGTGTAGGCTGACAGGAATCGGATGTAGATCTCTACTGAGAGACACAGTCAGAATATGGCAAATACATAGGTGAATGCCAGCAGCAAACCAATGCGGGACTCCCGTTGAAGGAATTAGAGAAAGGACTGAAAGAGCTGAAGGGGCTTGAGACCCCAAATAAACAATGCCAACCAACCAGAGCTTCCAGGGACTAAGCCACTTCCCAAAGACTATACATGGACTGACCCTGGGCTCCAACTGCATAGGTAGTAATGAATAGCCTAGTAAGGGCACCAGTGGAAGGGGAAGCCCTTGGTCCTGCCAAGGCTGGACACCCCAGTGAACAGGTTTCTTGGGGAAGGGCGATAATGGGGGAGGTTTGGAAGGGGAACACCCATATAGGAGGTGAGAGGGAGGGGTTAGGGGGATGTTGGCCTGGAAACTGGGAAAGGGAATAACATTTGAAAAGTAAATAAGAAATAACCAATTTAATAAAGATGGGAGAAAAAGCAAAAAAAGAAAAAAAGAAAAAAGAGTTCATCTTGATGGATTTTTCCTTTGACAAACATGAAGTGTCCTTTCTTAGGTTTTTTTGATACTTTTTGGTTGAAAGTCTACTTTATTCAATATTAAAATGGCTACTACAGCTTGTTTCTGAGGATCATTTGCTTGTAAAAATTTTTTCCAGCCTTTTACTCTGAGGTAATGTCTATCTTTGTCACTGAGGTATATTTCAGGTATGAAGCAAAATGCTGAGTCCTCTTTCTGCATTCTGTGTGTTAGCCTATGTCTTTTTATTGGGGGAAATGAGTCCCTTGATGTTAAGAGATATTAAGGAATAGAGATTGTTGTTTCATATTATTTTTGTTATTAGAGGTGGAATTATGTTTGTGTGGCTCTCTTCTTGTTTTGTTGCAAGATTACTTTCTTGCTTTTTCGAGGGTGTAGTTTCCCTCCTTGTGTTAGAGTTTGTGGAAAGATATTGTGTAAATTGTCATGGAATATCCTGGTTTCCCCATCTATGTTAATTGTCAGTTTTCCTGAATATTGTAGCCTGGGTAGCATTTGTGTTTTCTTAGGGTCTGTATGACATCTTCCCAGGATCTTCTGGCATTCATAGTCTCTGGTGAGAAGTCTAGTGTAATTCTGATAGGTCTGCCTTTATATATTACTTCACCTTTTTCCCTGCTTTTAGCTTCTTTCTTTGTTTTGTGCATTTAGTGTTTTAACTATTATGTGATGGGAGGAATTTCTTTTCTGGTCCAATTTATTTGGGGTTTTCTAGGCTTCTTGTATGTTTATGGGCATCTCTTACTTTAGGTTAAGGAAGTGTTCTTCTATAAGTTTGTTGAAGATATTTATTGGCCCTTTACATTGTGAGTTTTCACTCTCTTCTATGCCTATTACCCTTAGGTTTGATCTTCTCATTGTGTCCTGGGTTCCTGGATGTTTTCAGTTAGGAGCTTTTTTGCATTTTACATTTACTTTGATGGCTGTGTCAATGTTTTCTATAGTATCTTCTGCCCCTGGGATTATCTCTTCTATCTCTTGTATTTTGTAGTGTTGCTTGTTTTGTGACTCATGATCTCTTTCCTAGGTTTTCTATCTCCAGGGTTGTCTCCCTTTGTGAATTCTTCACTGTTTCTATTTCCATTTTTACATTATAGTTTCGTTCAATTCCTTCACCTGTTTGGTTGTGTTTTCCTGTAATTCTTCAAATGATTTTTGTTCTTGCTCTTTAAGTGCTTGCTTACCTGTGTTGTCCTGTATTTCTTTAAGGGTTTTATGTTCTTCTTAATGTCCTTTATCATCATCATGAAATGTGATTTTTAAATCCATATCTTGCCTTTTCGGTGTGTTGGGATATCCAATATTTGCTTTGGTGGGAAAACTGGACTCTGATGAGGCCATGTAATATTGATTTATGTTGCTTAAGTTCCTGTACTTACTTGCCTGTTGCCATCTGGTTGTCTCTGTGTTGGCTGGTCATGCTGTGTCTGACAGTAGCTTGAACCTCCTGTAAGCCTGTGTGTCAGCACTCCTGGAGACCAGCTTTCTCCCAGCCGGATCTGGGTCCCAGAGACCTGTGGAACCCGGTCAGCTCTGGGTGCAGTCAGAATAAGAACTGTCATGTCCCAGACTTCTGGGTTTGTGTATCCTGAGGGCTCTATGCTGGTCCCTCAGAAGAGAAGTGTTTACCTCTGTTCTCAGTTGTATCAGTGTTCCTGGCAACTGGTTTTCATCTCTGGGCACAGGCAGAGACTGGAAGGATCCTCTCCTTTCTGCTCCTAGGTTCTTGTGTCCAGAGGGCTCTGGGCAGGTTCCTCTTGGGCCAGGAATGTGAGCAGAAGTAGTGATCTCCCCTGAGCTCTCAGGATTGTCCACACTTCTGAGGGTTCAGCTCTTTTCCCTACAGGCTTTGGGTACAGAGAGATGTGGGACCAGATCAGTTTCATGTCCAGGCAGAAACCAGAAAGTGGAGTATTTCAATCTGAGGAATGCTTACACTGGAAACACTAGCTTTCTAACAGTATGAAGTCAATAAAAGACTGGGTAATAACTAAACAAGTGTGTTAAATAAAATGATGCTCACATTTGTATTAAGAACCTATTTGTTATCAGACATTATAAAATGGGTATACAGAAAATACTCATAATGAAGAAAACTAAATCTTCTGTGTAATGATATAATGTATAAAACTGAGAGACAGTCCCTAAAAACACAAAAGCTAAATATGCCCATGTGATATTAGAATTCATTTAGGCACAATTGTTTCCACAAAGATAAAGAACTAGACTTAGAAACCTGGTTATAGGACAACAAATTGAACAAGAAATTGAGATGGTACCTCCATAAAAAAGAGAGAGAACAGCACTTGCCATTGACACAGAAAATTTAAGGTAAAATAGCCAAGCTCTCCATTACATTCAAGATCCAATGCCTGATGAAAGAGCTATATCATGAAATGCCAGTATTTCGGTGAAGGAATGTTTTGATCCATTAATGTTAAGGGTAGCCATTTCATATATTAGTAGGAAATATAATAGAAAACAAGAACTGTGGGGGAAAAACACCAAATACACCCTCTGTGACATCCTGGTATATCAAAAGACAATTAGAATGTATTAATCATTTATGAGGTTGTCTCTGAGTTAACTTTGAAACAGACAACAGCTGGGGATCTAAAGTAAATTGGATGGACTCTACTTTGGAAACTTCTGTCTAGAAAGTGGTAAATTATAACACTTGGGTTGAAGCAACACCAACTTTCAGAATATTTTGGGAAGAAAAATACCTAAATAAGCTCATAGTCCACTAGTTCTTCCATCAAAAACTTCTACTCAGAAAGGACCTCATCGTGAGAATCAAACTACCCACTTAGAGACTCTTCTGTTGCCAGTAATGACAATGACACAAACTGTTAAACATTCAGGTGTTTCTTTGATTACAAAGCCCAAGAGAAATTATAGATGGATATTACCATCAAATTTTAAATCAAAACTTTAAATCAAATGATTATGAATGTGTTTCAACCATCCAGAATATTGGTGTATTGCTAAAACCACCCCTTTAAAAAGATCATCATCATGGAGACGTCAGCTAAAACTAAGGATCATCTGCGTGAAAAGTAATTCAATGTATACTTCCTAAAATAAATTATACCAACAAATAATGAGGGAGAGAAAGGCCCAACTGGATATCTCTTTACACTGAATGAAGTTTGAGAACCAGAATTAGGTTACATCAAAATATGTTTTTTGTAAAAAGGGCTACATGGAAACCCCCAAACGACCTAGACTATTTGCTGCTCCCTACAGACTGACAGAATGGCCCTATTGAAGACACCTTCACAACTCACTCAACAAAGAGATGTTGAGCTAGTGCCTATCTAGAGCCTTCACTCCTAAGTAGTATTAGTGGTATTGTAAAGAACTCTTTAAGGAGCTGTTGATTTCTACCAACCTTTAAGAGTTGACACCAATGCTTCTCAAGTAATTCCATAAAGTCTAAGGAATAGAAATATTAAAACAATTCTACAAAGCCATCATTTCCATAATCCTACAATAATAATCCACAATAACAAGAAGCCAACAAAAATTAGAAAAGTTATTAAACAATTTTCTTAGTGAATATACATACAACAATTTGTAATATATTATTTCTAGTCTAAATTTGAGAGTATATCAAGAGGATAAGACACTACAAGAAATTGTGGTTTAATTATAGGAATGAAAGTCTAATTGAACATATTTAAATCAGTAAAAGTAATATTATATATAACTAGACTTAAAGTTTGAAAACACATTTATTTTTTCAATATTTGGTTACACATATTCATATATAGAACATAAATATGGAAATGAGGTCAGAACAGATAATAATGCTCAAAAGAAAGATTTATGAAAACAAGAGATAATCAACATATATTAGAAAGTTTAAGTGGAACAATTTTCAAGAAGGGAATGGATAAACAAAAAGGAAAAGGGAATGTGGGGAATAGAATAAGAACAAAATAGAATTATGAATGTATATGAAAATTCCAAAAGTAGATATCAATATACCTACAAATATTCCACTATAGTATGCTAACAAAAAATTAATAAAAGGAGCAAAGTAATAGATAAAAGAAGAGAGGGAAGGAAGGAAGGAGCGAGGGCGGGAGACAGGGAAAATGTTGTGTAAATATAGATTAGTATTTATAATTCAGTTAATGATAATTATTAAAAGGTCTATAATGCCATTATTTTATGTATGGCAATTGTGTCGTACTAAGGAACCATTCTTGATAATGTTTAAAAATAAATTTCTGGCTTTAGTGAATAAATACTTAAGGTGATGAAGAAAGTAAAAATTCCTGGACACTACAGGAGTAGTGTAATTTACTTTACATTGATTTTTTTCAAATAATACTTAATCTGCAATTTATTTTTATAAGCTAATACCATGACTACCTACTTTAAACCTCTTGAAGATATGTACATATGCACTTACTTCCTTTTGGTTCTGTAATATACATGATGCCCTTTTGTAGTAAGACCTTACCGTGACATCAGAAAACCTTACTTTGCTTTCTCAGGTGCGGCTGCCGTTTGTATTTGGATCTATAGCTTCATCGCTCTTCCTCATCCTCACACCAGTGATTCAGTCTCCCAGTACAGAGCACGTCTATCAAGTTGGGTTTCTCTTCTGTGGACTGCTGTGTTATTGGCTTCAAGCTTACCTCAATAGACATGGTGTTTGTTTTAATAGAATCACCTGCTACTGGCAATTACTTTTCAATGTCTCCCCATCTGAACACCCAGAAAAATTAATTCCTTCTCTAAATCCCAATTAAAGAAGAAGTAACTGCATAGGTAGCAGAAAATAGCCTTGTTAGGGCACCAGGGAAAGGGGAAGCCCTTGGTCCTACCAAGGTTGGGCCCCCAGTGCAGGGAAATATGGGGAGGGGCGAAAAGGGGGAATACCCATATGAGGAAGGGAGAGGGGAGGGAACGGCGGCTTATGGACAGGAAACCGGGAAGGGAAATAACGTTTGAAATGTAAGTAAAGAAGTATATCTAATAAAAATTTAAAAAAAATCAAAATTTTTTTAAATGAGTGCAATTTTATTGCAATTTTGTGTATATATGTGTGTGTGTGTGATGTGTGTGTGTGTGTGTGTTCTTAAATACATGCTTGTTCACATTATGTCCATCCCCAAAATAATTGTTGTAAATTTTTAATTTTACCTTTTAAACATCTTTATCCTCTAAATAATTAGTAGGCATAGGATTAAATATGACAAACACACAGTAATTAAAATATGGAAATTTTATTTCTCATTAAGAGAGACATAAGTGTCCACAGTGTTTTAGCATGTTAGCAAATGTACTTTACCACAAAGAAAAACTTAGAACTTTTAGGGAGAGTTGCCACAAATCATATTTAGCTTATTTTTACTAAAAGGCAAAGTTTATTTAATGTGTTGCATATGAAAAGAAATGGTTGTACTCTATCCACAGAGCCAGAGTTAGTGATTCATCTCTGCCTACTCTCCCTCCACACTGATAGACTTCAAGAGTACTGACAGAGACCATATAACCTTCGATGCTGAAAATACATTCTCACTGATTTTTCAGAGAAAGTTACCCAGCTATACTGCTAATTTGAAAAGATTTATAATGCCCAGAATTCTGAATGACTAAAGTTTTAATTAACGATTTAACAACTAATGATTCATGACCTATTGTAATTTGTGAGGTATTTGTATATGCAGATTTGGGGGATGGTAGCAATTATGGCAACAACTTTGAATGAGACTACATAGCATCTGGTAAATATATTTCAAAAAAGGACACCAAGTTTCGGTCCTATGAAAACAAATTTACTATATAAAGCAAATTATTATTTAACATATAAGACATACAAGAAAAAAGGTGTATTTCTCTGTTTTGAACAGTACACACACACATACACACACACACCCCACTGGATACTGGATATAACTCTGTACCCTATAAATATTGTCATTGGTTCCTTAACCAAGATATTTTTTAAATTGTTTGCCTTAGACAGGTTTCTATTGTTGTAACAAAACATGAGTGAAAGCAAACAAAAGAGTGGTACTCTTTACTGGCGTGCTTCCCATGGCTTGTTCAGCCTCCTTCCTTATAGAACTCAGGACCACTAACCAACCCAGGAATGACACCACCCACCACGGGCTGGCTCACCCCTATTAGCCACTAATTGAGAAAATGCCTTAGAGCTGGATCTCATGGGTGCATTGTTCTCAACTGAGGCTCCTTCCTCTCTGATTACTCTAACTTGTGTCAAGTTGACACAAAACCAACCAGTACAATGTTTCAGGTAAAAATGTTGACTACCCTGATTAAATCATTAAATATCACAATTAATCAAGTTATAACATTCTCTCATTCTCTCCATAAATTTATAAAATGAAATAAGTTTAAAATGTAAAATAATTTACTGCATAATTATTTCCTGTTTTATTTTTCTTAGCAATACTTTGACTTTCAGTGTGACATATATATATATATGTGTGTGTGTGTGTGTATATGTATGTATATATATGTATGTATATATATTTATATATATATTTTTATAATACTATGTTCCCCAGTATGTTCCTATCGCTCTAATTCTGATTCTCAACTTCCTGCAAAGAAATTCCCTCTGTCTTTCCATGACTGTTAAATTCTATTGCCCACTCATTTTTCTCTCTTCTTCTGCACATTAGAACATACAAATATACATTTTAAAGTAGGTTTTACATATGAGAGAAAATGTGATATTTGACTACCTTGATCTGCATTATATCACTTATATGACTTATGTTGATCCCAATTTCATGCACTTTTCAGAAATAGTCATTATTTCAATATTCTTTAAAACTGAATAAAATTCTAATGGATATATCTACCATATTTTCCTTATCCATTTATTCTTTGATGGATATCAGATTAATTCCATGCTTGAGGTTTTGAGAGTGTAGTAATAAACATGTATGTAAAAGTCTGCCTGTATGCCAGCTTATATCTTTTCAGTATATAACCAGGAGTTACAAAAATAAAACTTATGGTACTTCTAGATTTTGTGATAGGGCCACAGTGATTTCTTTAATGGTCACATGAGTTCACAGTCATATCAGCCAGTATATGTGGTTTCTTCTTTACCTGTAACTGTACCAGAATGTGTTGTCTGTTTTCATGAAGATGAATTTTTGACTGTTCTGACATGGAATCCCAATGAAGCAGCTAGGAAGCGTTATGCTTTTATGATGGCTAACAATGGAAAGATAGCCATATGAGAACTGAGGAAAGAATCTGGATCTTCTGGAAGAACAACCAATGTTCTTGATGACTGAACTGTCTTTCCATCATCTCCCACTGTTTTTAAGTTTTGTTTTTTCAATTATGTGTATGTACGTGGGTATATGCACATGAGTGGAAGCTGGAAGCATCAGGTCCCTTGGAGCTGTAGTTTCAGGAAGTTATGCGCTGCCTGACATGGATGCTAGGACTTGAACGCTGGTCCTCTGGAAATATAAAAAGTGCTCTTTACTTCTGAGACATCTCTCCAACCCCTCTAGTTTTTTATTTAAAACCAGAGATTAGATAGAACATGGAAAGTTTAAGCTATAATTTCTTCAAGTGTTTTTATACCTTATCTCCTTATTTTCTTCTTGGGACTTCCAAATTCATGTGCTGGATTCCTTCACTTCTCTGCTAGTCTCTGATGCTATGTTTTTGCTTTGACATTTGCCTAATCTTTATTTTTTTGTTATTTTATGCTTTTGTAAAAATTATACTTAACAGAAATCCAATATAAGAAAGTCCTTAAAATGAAGAAATCAAGATAAAACCACACATCCCCAAATCACCAAACTCTAACAAAATAAAAGCATCCTCAAACAAAACTGTGGAGAACATAATATATTGGTCAACTACTCCTGAACATAGGCCTGTCCTAGAACAGTTGATATTCCCAGTATTACACTCCTGGAGAAAACTGACTTTCCCTCTCCTAGCAGGTGTGATAGCTCTGTTGTTAGCCTTTATCATACTGGCTAGGTTTACATTCATTCTTTTTTAAATAGAACAAAATAAAATATAAAAATAAAACAAAAACAATTACAGTGAAGTTGGGCAATATGACAGCTCCCAACCATCTGTAAGTCTATTTGTAACTCCAGTCTGGTGATTTCAACACCCCTCTTTTAGGCTCTCAAGACAACATTTATTAACATTTGCACATGTTATATAAATATATATGCCAACAGACACATATACATATAAAATAATATGAATATAAAAATCTTGATTCCATCTCTTGAAAGGCATAAGCCATATAGGCTATAGAGTTTTCCTTTGTATTCATGATATAATCTAGTCAGACTAATACTGGCTTAAAATTATTTTGAGATACAAAACATTCAGAAAGTCTGGGTCAGTGGGAGAGAGACTTCACCGCCTGGTCAGGTGGGCACTCCTGAGGCTGCAGAGCAGAAGAGACCACCAACACTGCCCATCCCCGCCCACATCACTGGCCCAAGAGGAAACTGTATAAGGCCTCTGGGCTCCCGTGGGGAGGGCCCAGGAGCGCAGGACCCCTGCCTGAGACACCGCCCGGAACCTGAAGGAAACAGACCGGATAAACAGTTCTCTGCACCCAAATCCCGTGGGAGGAGAGCTAAACCTTCAGAGAGGCAGACAAGCCTGGAAACCAGAAGACACTGCTCTCTGCACACACATCTCGGACACCAGAGGAAAACACCAAAGACCATCTGGAACCCTGGTGCACTGAAGCTCCCAAAAGGGGCGACGCAGATCTTCCTGGTTGCTGCCACCGCAGAGAGCCCGTGGGCAGCACCCCGCGAGCGAACTTGAGCCTCAGGACCACAGGTAAGACCAACTTTTCTGCTGCAAGTGACCTGCCTGGTGAACTCATGACACAGGCCCACAGGAACAGCTGAAGACCTGTAGAGAAGAAAAACTACACGCCCGAAAGCAGAACACTCTGTCCCCATAACTGGCTGAAAGAAAACAGGAAAACAGGTCTACAGCACTCCTGACACACAGGCTTATAGGACAGTCTAGCCACTGTCAGAAATAGCAGAACAAAGTAACACTAGAGATAATCTGATGGCGAGAGGCAAGCGCAGGAACACAAGCAACAGAAACCAAGCCTACATGGCATCATCGGAGCCCAATTCTCCCACCAAAACAAACATGGAATATCCAAACACACCAGAAAAGCAAGATCTAGTTTCAAAATCATATTTGATCATGATGCTGGAGGACTTCAAGAAAGACGTGAAGACAGCCAGAATACAGCAAATACAGAGGCGTATGCCAGCAGGAAACCACTGAACTGAGAACAGGACCCCCGTTGAAGGAATCAGAGAAAGAACTGGAAGAGCTTGAAGGAGCTCGAGACCCCATATGTACAGCAATGCCAACCAAACAGAGCTTCCAGGGACTAAGCCACCACCCAAAGACTATACATGGACTGACCCTGGACTCTGACCTCATAGGTAGCAATGAATATCCTAGTAAGAGCACCAGTGGAAGGGGAAGCCCTGGGTCCTACTAAGACTGAACCCCCAGTGAACTAGACTGTTGGGGAGAGGGAAGCAAGGGGGAAGGTTGGGAGGAACACCCATAAGGAAGGGGGGGGGGGGGGGGGGGGGGGGATGTTTGCCCGGAAACCGGGAAAGGGAATAACACTCGAAATGTATATAAGAAATACTCAAGTTAATAATAAAAAAAAAAAAAAAAAAAAAGAAAGACGTGAAGAACTCCCTTAGAGAACAAGTAGAAGCCTACAGAGAGGAATCGCAAAAAATCCCTGAAAGAATTCCAGGAAAACACAATCAAACAGTTGAAGGAATTAAAAATGGAAATAGAAGCAATCAAGAAAGAACACATGGAAATAACCCTGGATATAGAAAAACCAAAAGAAGAGACAAGGAGCTGTAGATACAAGCTTCACCAACAGAATACAAGAGATGGAAGAGAGAATCTCAGGAGCAGAAGATTCCATAGAAATCATTGACTCAACTGTCAAAGATAATGTAAAGCGGAAAAAGCTACTGGTCCAAAACATACAGGAAATCTAGGACTCAATGAGAAGATCAAACCTAAGGATAATAGGTATAGAAGAGAGTGAAGACTCCCAGCTCAAAGGACCAGTAAATATCTTTAACAAAATCATAGAAGAAAACTTCCCTAACCTAAAAAAAGAGATACCCATAGGCATACAAGAAGCCTACAGAACTCCAAATAGATTGGACCAGAAAAGAAACACCTCCCGTCACATAATAGTCAAAACACCAAACGCACAAAATAAAGAAAGAATATTAAAAGCAGTAAGGGAAAAAGGTCAAGTAACATATAAAGGAAGACCTATCAGAATCACACCAGACTTTTCGCCAGAAACTATGAAGGCCAGAAGATCCTGGACTGATGTCATGCAGACCCTAAGAGAACACAAATGCCATCCCAGGTTACTGTATCCTGCAAAACTCTCAATTAACATAGATGGAGAAACCAAGATATTCCATGACAAAACCAAATTTACACAATATCTTTCTACAAATCCAGCACTACAAAGGATAATAAATGGTAAAGCCCAACATAAGGAGGCAAGCTATACCCTAGAAGAGGCAAGAAACTAATCGTCTTGGCAACAAAACAAAGAGAAGAAAAGCACACAAACACAACCTCACATCCAAATATGAATATAACAGGAAGCAATAATCACTATTCCTTAATATCTCTCAACATCAATGGCCTCAACTCCCCAATAAAAAGACATAGATTAGCAAACTGGATACGCAACAAGGACCCTGCATTCTGCTGCCTACAGGAAACACACCTCAGAGACAAAGACAGACACTACCTCAGAGTGAAAGGCTGGGAAACAACTTTCCAAGCAAATGGTCGGAAGAAGCAAGCTGGAGTAGCCATTCTAATATCAAATAAAGTCAATTTTCAACTAAAAGTCATCAAAAAAAAGATAAGGAAGGACACTTCATATTCATCAAAGGAAAAATCCACCAAGATGAACTCTCAATCCTAAATATCTATGCCCCAAATACAAGGGCACCTACATAAATAAAAAAGAAACCTTACTAAAGCTCAAAACACATTGCACCTCACACAATAATAGTGGAGATTTCAACACCCCACTCTCATCAATGGACAGATCATGGAAACAGAAATTAAACAGAGACGTAGACAGACTAAGAGAAGTCATGAGCCAAATGGACTTAACGGATATTTATAGAACGTTCTACCCTAAAAGCAAAAGGATATACCTTCTTCTCAGCTCCTCATGGTACTTTCTCCAAAATTGACCATATAATTGGTCAAAAAACGCCCTCAACAGGTACAGAAAGATAGAAATAATCCCATGCATGCTATTGGACCACCACGGCCTAAACTGGTCTTCAAATAACCTGGTCAGGAAAATAAAAAAAGAAATTAAAACACTTTTTGAAATTTAAATGAAAATGAATAACTATGCCCAAACTTATGGGACACAATGAAAGCTGTGCTAAGGAAAACTCATTGATGCCTCTAGTCAGCAGCTTGACAGCACCTAAAAAAAAAACAAAAAAATCCAGGAGCTTGAAGGCACCTAAAAAGCTGAAATCTAGAAACAAAAGGATAGAAAGAATCCAGCAGACAAAGTTGGTTCTTTTGAGAAAATCAACAAGAATAGATAAACCTAGCCAGAGCCTAACGGGGGTTACAAGAGGTGTGTCCAAGTCAACAAAATCAAGAAATGAAAATTGTAACTACAGATTCAGAGAAATTCAAAAAATCTCAGATCTTTTCATAAAGCCTATATTCATATTATACCTAAACCACACAAA
>NC_046156.1:156358276-156438906 GCF_011064425.1 Rattus rattus | reverse complement strand
GCCCAAAAGAGGTATAGCTGGATCCTCAGGCAGTTCAATGTCCAATTTTCTGAGGAACCTCCAGACTGATTTCCAGAATGGTTTTACCAGTCTGCAACCCCACCAACAATGGAGGAGTGTTCCTCTTTCTCTGCATCCTCACCAGCATCTGCTGTCACCTGAGTTTTTGATCTTAGCCATTCTCACTGGTGTGAGGTGAAATCTCAGGGTTGTTTTGATTTGCATTTCCCTTATGACTAAAGATGTTGAACATTTCTTTAGGTGTTTCTCAGCCATTCAGCATTCCTCAGCTGCGAATTCTTTGTTTAGCTCTGAACTCCATTTTTTAATAGGGTTATTTGTCTCCCTGCAGTCTAACTTCTTGAGTTCTTTGTATATTTTGGATATAAGGCCTCTATCTGTTGGAGGATTGGTAAAGATCTTTTCCCAATCTGTGTCTTTGATACATTTTTGGATTTGGTTTGTGATTACTTTTTTAAATGTAATTTTCATAAGGGAAATTAGTCTGAAATTCTCTTTCTTTTTTGAGTCTCTGTGTGGTTTAGATGTCAGGGTGGCTATGGTCTCAGAGAATGAGTTTTGCAGTGTTCCTATTGTTTCTATTTTATGGAATAGTTTGAGTAATATTGATATTGGCACTTCTTTGAAAGTCTGGTAGAATTCTGCACTAAAACCATCTAGCCTAGAATGCTTTTTGATTAGGAGACTTTTAATGATGGCATCTATTTCCTTAGGAGTTATGGAACTATTCATACAGTTTACTTGATCTTGATTTAGCGTTGGCAATTGGTATCTGTCTAGAAAATCATCAATTTCATTTAGATTTTCCATTGTTTATAGATTATAGGCCTTTGAAGTAAGACCTAAAGATTCTTTGAATTTCCTCAGTGTCTGTTGCTATCTTTCCCTTTTCATTTCTGATTTTGTTAATTTGGGAACTGTCTCTGCCTTTTAGTCAGTTTGGCTAATGGTTTGTCTATTTTGCTGATTTTCTCAAAGCACTAGCCCATGGTTTTGTTGATTCTTTATATTATTCTCCTTGTTTCTAATTGTTTAATTCCAGGCCTGAGTTTGATTATTTCCTGCCATCTACTTCTCTTGGGTGTGTTTTCTTTCTCTCTTTCTTCTTCTCCTTCTCCTTCTCTGTCTCCTCCTCCTCCTTCTCCTCCTCTTCTTCTTCTTTCTCTTCCTCTTCCCTTTCCCCTTCCCCTTCTCCTTCTTCTACATTTTTAATTTGTTGGTATGAAAACTCTCTAATTATTTATGAGGGCACTTAGTAATATGAAGTTTCCTCTTAGCACTGCTTTCACAGTGTCCCATAAGTTTGGGTATGTTGTGCCCTCACTTTCATTGAATTCTAAAAATATTTAATTTCTTTTTTCATTTCTTCCCTGACTCCTTGATCATGAGTAGAGAGTTGTTCAGTTTCTGTGAATATGTAGGCTTTCTGTTGTTTCTTTTGTCGTTGAACTCCAGCTTTAATCCATGGTGATCTGATAAGATACATGGGGTTATTTCAATAGTCTTGTATTTGTTGAAGCTTGCTTTGTTACCAATTGTATTGTACCAATTTTAGAGAAAATTCTGAGAGATGCTAAGAAGAATACATACTCTTTTGTGTTTGGGTGAAATGTTTTATAGATCTGTTAGATCCATTTGAATCATAACCTCTGTTAGTTTCATTATTTCTCATTTACATTATGTCTCTATGACCTGTCCATTGGTGAGAGTGAGAAGTTGAGGTCTCCCACTATTAATGTTTGAGGTGTGATATGTGATTTAAGCTTTAGTAATGTTTCTTTTATGAATGTGGGTGCCCTTGCATTTTCGGTATAGATGTTTAGAATTGAGTTGTCCTGTGTGGATTTTTCTTCTGATGACTATGAAGTTTCCTTCCTTGTCTATTTTAATTGCTTTTTGTTATTAGATTTTATAATGGCTATTCTGGCTTATTTCTTGGGGCTTTTTCCAGCCCTTTATACTGAGATAATGATTATATTTGTTGTTGATATGTGTTTCTTGTAGATAGCAGAACAATTAATTTGTTTATGCATCTATTCTGTTAACTTGTATCTTTTTTTTTCTTTTACACTTTTTTTTTTTTTCGAGCTGGGGACCGAACCCAGGGCCTTATGCGCTTGCTAACAAAGCGCTCTACCACTGAGCTAAATCCCTGAACCCAGCTTGTATCTTTTTACTGGAGAATTTAGTTTATTGATGTTGAGAGATATTAATGACAAATGACTTTTTGTTACTTGTTGGTTAGTGTGTGTGTGTGTGTGTGTGTGTGTGTGTGTGTGTGTGTGTGTGTGTGTTCTCCTCTTTTTGGTTTTTTAATGGTGTGAAATTTTTTTTTTTTTTTCGGAGCTGGGGACCGAACCCAGGGCCTTGCGCTTGCTAGGCAAGCGCTCTACCGCTGAGCTAAATCCCCAACCCCGAAATTATTTTTTCTTGTGTTCTCTTGAGTGTAGTTAACCTCATTGGGTTGGAATTTCCTTCTGGTATCCTCAGTAGGGTTGGGCTAGTGAAAATGTACTGTTTAAATTTCATTTTGTCATGGAATATCTTGGTTTCTCTATGGTGGTTGAAAGTTTTGCTGGGTATTGTAGTCTGGGCTGACATTGTGGTCTGTTAGGGTCAGTAAGAGCTTTGCCTAGGGCCTTCTAGCTTTCAGAATATCAGATGAGGCATTAGGTATAATTCTGATAGGTCTGCTTTAGATGTTACTTTGGCTTTTCCCCCTTGCTGCCTTTTAAAATTCTTCAATTGTTCTGTACATTTGGTGTTTTGATTATTATGTGGAAGAAGGATTTTCTCTTCTGGTTCAATTTAGTGTACTGTAAGCTTTTTGTATCTTTCTAGGCATCTATTTCTTTAGGTTAGGGAAATTTTCTCCTATGATTTTGTTGAATATATTTTCTGGGCCTTTGAGATGGGGATTTTCTTCTTCTAGTTCTCTTATTCTTATGTTTGGTCTTTTCATAGTGTCCCAAATTTTGTGGTTGTTTTATATCATGAACCATTTAATTTTGCATTTTTCCTTGATGGATATATTGATTTCTTCTCATGGTATTCTCTACACTTGAGATTCTCAATTTTGTTTCTTGTATTCTGTTGGTAACACATCTCTAGTTCCTGTTCTCTTTCCTAAGTTTTCCATCTCCAGGATTGCCTCAGTTTGTGTTTTCTTATTTCTTCTCTTCGCCTTTTAGGTCTTAGACAGTTTTATTCATATCCTTTACCTGTTTGATTGTAATTTCTCATATTTTTTATATTTATTTGCTTCTTTTAATGCCACTACCTGTTTGAATGTATTTTTCTGTATTTCCTTAAGGATTTATTAATGTCTCCTTTAAAGTCCTCTACCATCTTTATAAGATTGGATTTACAATCCTCTTCTTGTTGTAACAGGATACCTGGGTTCTAATTATGCCACTTTGCCCACTGTCCTTTAGGTATCTGGTTTTCTCTGGTATTAGCTGGATGATCCTTATGGCTGCAGGAGTTCTCCAAAGGTAGAGTGGGCCAGACAATGGTGGTCAGGGTACGCAACTATGTTGTGTATACCTCAGGAAGGCCTTACTCTGCAGGCTATGTCCCAGTTGAACCCAACTAGAATGTTGGGCAGATCCAACTGGGATGGGATTGGTGGAGCAGGGTTCTGTCTTGTGATCTCCAAAGATTTTCACAGGGAAGCAGGACACTCTTGGGGTCCCTCAAGGGTCCCCAGTACCAAAGAGCAAGCCCAGAGCTAGACAATGGGGCTCAGGAAACCACATTGCAACTCACCTTTGCAGGCCGTGTCCTAGGCCGACCCAATGGGATGATGGGTAGATCTGATTAGGATGAGATTGGATAGGGTTCCAAGATGGTTAGCTCCCAAAGGTTTCCATAGGGAAGCTGCATGCTTTTGGTATCCTACATGGTTGCTCTGGACTGAATATTAGGCCCAGACTTAGACAATGGAGCTTAGGGGACCTCGCACAACTCACTTCTTCAGGCTACAAATTTCTTATCTTCTGGCTTTTACTTCCTGTATGTCATTCTTATTTTAGTAATTTGGAGAACAAGTAAAATAGTACACAACATAAAATAGTATTGTTTATGCAGTAAACAATAGTAAATAATAAAAAGAACAGTAAGATCAGTGTTCAGTCCTGTGTCAAGTCTGGTTTCTGTGGGTCATTAACTGAGAGAATCTGCAGCATCTCTGAACCACACATCATGCAGCTCCTTGGTAACTTCTTTGACTCTGATATTTCTCTTGTTACCTGAAACATGAACAGTCAAAGCTCTGGATTTCCTTCTCTTGTTTTCTTTTACAGAGAATCTGAACTACTAGCAAGTTATAAACATAATGTATCTGATGTTTGTGACAAAAGAAAGTCCCTACAACCTGGGTCCTTGTTTATTACAACAGTGTCTTAAAGAAAACAGGTATTTAGCTTTGTTTCTTTTGCTGGGAGTTATTGAAGGTTGTGCCTGAGAGCAATGACTCTAGAAATCTTGCATATGTTTTAGTTTTCTCTGACACAGCAAAGGCTGAAAGACAGAGCTTTTTCTAAGTTTTTGGAATGGGAAACATGGTTTAAACATAGACTCTGATATGTATTTCTCAATCCTAACAGCCCTTGTTGCCCTTATGTCACCCACTGATAAGTTTCACCCACTACTCTGTTGAACTAAAATTTCATATGTGATGAATAACTCTTGCTAATATCTGAAGTGATGAATTTTATTATTTTCTAGGTGCATTAGCTGCCCTGTACACACATTTATGTGGATATAAATTTCTTTGGGATATATATAGTCCCTATTTTTTATCTGCAGTGACAGGGGTGTTGTCAGCACACAGTAAGAGTGTTCTATAAATAACTGTTGTCTAACTCCCTGGAACACTCTTAAGTTAATCAGAAGCCGTGGGCTTTTTCCATAATGTGTAATATTTACTGAAGTTATGAACCTTTCCACCTATCAATTGTAGCTCCTTGGCTATTGTAGAAGCTGTATTTTCCCCTAGTCACATTATGAGTGGCTAAGGAAAATGTAAATAGATCATTTGTCATTCTGTATCTAGATTAAACGTTTTAGCAAAGATTTCCACAGCTTATAACAAGTCTCCTTTAAATATCTCCCTGGGTGTCATTAGAATCTCTTGTTCAAGATAGATCTGAATCCAATTTCAGGCTGGGCAGAAAGATTTAGACTTCTTGCTCAGTGCCTGTATGCTATGTTTTTGGAATACACATCTCTGTGTTGTTTTTCTCTGTACATTATAGAAAAACCACAGAGTAACTTTGGATTGCACTTAGTAATTAAGTGCTTTTTACTGTACCTTTTGTTCACAAAAGTAGAGGTCTGTTTAGTAAGCAAAAACAAACACACAAACAACAATAAACCAAATAACAACAAACAAAACCAAACCAGAAATATTTCTCTTGATTTTTGCTAGTGTAGGCAGAGACATTTTGCAGAGGCAGGCACACAGTTCTTCAAGGCTCTCGGTGAATTAGAGGCAGTTTTAATGCTACACTGGTTAACTGTCACTTACAGAAAGTGCCAAGGATCTGTTGCTGAACATGTTATGCCTACAAAAAGAAAGATGCTCAAAGGAACTGACTGATTCAACAGCAGAAGTGTCTCAGAAATGGCCCCAGTTAGCGTCCTGCTGTCCTGGCATCACCTGATGTCTTCAAAAAGATACTTGTTATCCTTAGAGACCTCCTAACTGTACCAATTCCTCCAAGTCATGGGTCATATCTATCTCAGAGCAGTTGTCAGTGATCTCAGGCTTCAAGGGTTTACAGAGAGAAGACATAAACTTCACTTCTCCTAAATTAACTGCGTAGCATAAAAAGGCCATGTATGGGACCATTTGACTGTTAATTCATGAACCACCATCATAAAGTGATGGTGGTATAATTTTAGCAACACATTAATTTTAGGAGTATTTTTTTATGACATATTTAAAACTTGGGCTAGACTTGCTTTGGTTGACAAGAATCTTGGCATGGTGAAGATAAACATAAAGGTGGCCTAATTTGGACCTACCTCTTACCATTTATATATTGTTAGGTAAGTCTGCATACTTCTTCTCTATGTCTGTTTTTCTCTTGGAAATATGGTGTGGGGAGATAATGGATGGCATATTATTTAAAAAATGCTTATTTATCTATCTCTGTGTGAGAGCATGCAAGTGTGAGTGAGTGAGTGAGTGAGTGAGTGTGTGTGTGTGTGTGTGTGTGTGTGTGTGTGTGTGCGTGCGCGCGCGTGCTAGACATTGAACTCAGGCCCCCACATTCCCTCAGTGGGCACTGTACATACAAAAACACATTATCACCCTCTGACACATTACCTTTAACACAAACAATTATATTTGTTGTATAATGAAAACTGATAAACTGATATTCAGGGAAGGGAATTCCAATATGCCAGACAAGGCTGGAACCCAATCTCCAGGGTAGGAATCATGTTGGCTGATTCATGAGAAGATGTACTTAGCAGTAGTCTGCATAGAAAAGTCAGATTGTTAGGAATAGGCTATGAACACATGGCCTTCAGTTAGGGAGAGCCACAGAGGTGGCAACACCGGCTCTGTTCCCAAGGTGCCTACCCTTTGATTACCTCGGTGGTAGGAGTCGATTGACATTTAACTGACAAACTACTGGATTCCTCAAACGAACAAACAAATCAAACAAAACAAACTAAGCAAACCAAAAGGGATTTATTTCACCAGAGTGGCAGTACATAATCTATTTTTTAAAAAATATCTCATCAAGGCCCTTTTTGCTATAAAGCTCAGTTTAGCAAATCCCAGTGAAAGCTGAGAACTCCAAGGTATTTTCTGGGCACAGAACCAAATCAGGCCCAATGAAATATAAGAGAAAGTTTACTTAGAATTTTTTTTTTTTTGGAGAAGAAGTAATTTCAATCTTGAAATGAAGCCTTCAGGAGAGAAATGCTTTATTTCCCTGGAGACTGGTGCAATGGGAAGACCTGCAAGCATGGCTTTGCGTTCAGCCGTGCGAGCCTACAGACAAAAGTGTGAAGTAGAACAAGACATTTAAGCATTGCTCTGCTCTGACTGCAAAGCTGGCCACATGCATCTTGGTGTATTAATTTTGTTTATGGCGCAGATATGATTTTGCCTAAACTGGGGGAATTTTTCAGTACCTTTGAATACAATTTTTCTTCTCCATTAAGGACTTTTATGGTATAAACTTTAGACCGTCCTTTACATAATCTGACAGGTTTCCCCAGATCCATATTTTCCCAACACATGTATTTTTCCTCTTTTTTTAAATATTGCAGTGCACAACATCCATCATCCTTTTCTCTGTCCTCCTCCTCCTCCTCCTCCTCCTCCTCCCTCTCTTCTTCTTCTTCTTCTTCTTTTTCTTCTTCTTCTTCTTCTTCTTCTTCTTCTTCTTCTTCTTCTTCTTCTTCTTCTTCTTCTTCTTCTTCTTCTTCTTCTTCTTCTTCTTCTTCTTCTTCTTCTTCTTCTTCTTCTTCTTCAGTGCACCCACTGAGATGTTATCTTCTTACTTTAGATTGCCGTTTGGCATTGCTTCTTTCTCTATTTTAGTTTTTTTTTTCTTTTTTTGACACTTTTAGTTTTTTATTTGTTTCACCCTGCTTGTTAGTTGTTATGACAGCTGTTTGGAAATTCTAATATCTCTGTTGAGCATTTCTGTGACTTCAGGGGAAAGGCTGGGTTCTCAGAGGTCCTCTTCAGGCGTCTGTCCCTTAACTGCACCCTCCACAGAATGAGAGTTAGGCTTGCTTTTGAAGCTGTACATGGGTCTTCCATCTGCCTGTCCTGAAACTGTGGTGGTACAGTGATTTGCTTGGGCTCTGAGAAGGTGGGAGTCTGTGTTGTCCATCTGCTTTTTGCTAACACGGGTGGGAGAGAAACCACAGGGTTTCTCTAGTGGTATTTCACTGGAGCAGAGGACTTCCTCTGCAAAGGTTCTTGTCTTGATGGGATGCACCACTCTTTGTCTTTGGACAGGAAGAGCAGTCTTTTTATGGGGCTTCACAAACAGCATCAGCAAGTGGTCTTTTCAGGTAACCAGAGGTGCATTTTGATGCTCTAGGTCAGGGCTCTAGAAGGCACAAAAGAGACAGTGAGCAAGTTCACATCTAGAGTGGTACCACCAATCTCCACTTCTCTGGTTTTGGTATCTTTAAAGTTAGATTGTTCATATATTTGATTTGTAGATAATGGAGAAGGTTCTTCTACTGTACTCAGTAGAAGAAAGAAACATTTTTCATTCCTTTTCTAGGACTAACTCTTTTTAGACTTTAAAAAAAATTATTGGATAGTTTATGTATCTACATTTCAAATGTTATCCCCTTTCTTGGTTCCTCCCTCTTCCATCCCCCTTCCCTTGCTTCTATGGGGATGCTCTCCCTCCCACCCACCCACTTCCAATTCAATACCCTGACAGTCCCCTACTGAAGTGTCTGGGGAAAAGACACTTCACAGGACCAAGGGCTTCTCCTCCCATTGATGCCAGACAATGGTATCCTCTTCTACATATGTGGCTGGAGCCATGGGTCCCCCAATGTGTATTCTTTGGTTGGTGCTTTAGAGCCTGGGAGCTTTGGGAATTTGGTTGATTGATATTGTTGTTTTTCCCATGGGGTTGCAAACCCTTCAGCTCCTTCAGTGCTTTTTTTTAACACCTCCATTGGGGTCCGGGTGCTCAGTTTGATGGTTAGCTACAAGCATCTTCATCTGTATCAGGCTTTGGCAGAGTCTCTCAGGAGACATCCATATTAGGCTGCTGTCAGCAAACACTTCTTGGCATCAGCAATAGTGACTGGATATAGTGTCTGCATATGGGATGGATCCCCAGATGGGGCAGTCTCTGGATGGCCTTTCCTTCAGTCTCTCCTCCACTCTTAGTCCCTGTATTTCCTCCCATGAGTATTTTGTTTCCTCTTCTAAGAAGAACTGATGAATCCATATTTTGGTCTTCCTTCTTCTTGAGCTTCATATTGTCTGTACATTATATCTTGGGTATTCCAAGATTTTGGGCCGATATCTACTTATCAGTGAATGCATACCATGTGTGTTCTTTTGGGACTGGGTTACCTCACTCAGGATATTTTCTAGTTTCATCCATTTGTCTGTGAATTTCATGAAGTCATTGTTTTTAATAGCTGAGTAGAACACCATTGTGTAAATGTACCAAATTTTCTGTATCTATTTCTCTGTTGAAGGAAATTTAGGTTCTTTCCAGCTTCTGGCTATTATAAATAAAGCTGCTATGAACATAGTGGAACATGCATTATATGTTGTATACATCTTTTGGGTGTATGCCTAGGAATGGTATAGCTGGGTTCTCAGGTAGTACTTCTTCCAGTTTTCTGAAGAACCACCAGACTGATTTCCAGAGCGGTTGCACCAGCTTGCAATCCCACCAACAATGGAGGAGTGTTCCTATTTCTCTACACTAGCATGTACTGTCACCTGAATTTTTGATCTTAGCCATTCTGACTGGTGTAGGTGGGAACTCAGGGTTATTTTGATTTGCATTTCCCTTATGAGTAAAGATGTTGAACATTTCTTTAGGTATTTCTCAGCCATTCAGTATTCCTCAGTTGTTTAGCTGTGTACCCCATTTTTTATAGGGTTATTTGGCTCTCTGGAGTCTAACTTCTTGAGTTCTTTGTATATTTTGTATACTAGCCCTCTATCAAATATAGGATTGGTAAAGATCTTTTCCCAATCTGTTGGTTGCTGTTTTGTCCTATTGATAGTGTCCTTTGCCTTACAGAAGCTTTGCAATTATATGAGTTCCCATTTGTCAATTCTTGATCTTAGAGCATAAGCCATTGGTGTTCTGTTCAGGAAATTTTCCCCTGTGCCCATGTGTTCGAGGCTTTTCCTCACTTTCACTTCTATTAACTTGAGTGTATCTGGTTTGATGTGGAGGTCCTTGATCCACTTGGACTTGAACTTTGTACAAAAAGAATGGGTCAATTTGCATTCATCTACATGCTGACCTCCAGTTGAACCAGCACGATTTGTTGAAAATCCTATATATATTTTTTCCCATTGGATGGTTTTAGCTCCTTTGTCAAAGATCAGGTGACCATAAGTGTGTGGGTTCATTTCTGGGTCTTCTATTCCATTGATCTACCTACCTGTCTCTCTACCAATACAATGCTATTTTTTTTTTAACCACGATTGCTCTGTAATACAGCTTGAGGTCAGGGATGGTGATTCCCCCAGAAGTTCTTTTATTGTTGAGAATAGTTTTCGCTATCCTGAGTTTTTAATTTTACCTTTTCTTCACAAAATATTGATTGGGGTTGGAGAGGCGGCTCTATGGTTGAGGACCTTGGCTGCTTTTCCAATGAGCCAGGTTTGGTTTCCAGCACCTACTTGACAATTCCTAAGTACTGAAATTCCAGTCCCAGCGATTGGATGCCCTCTTTAGGCCCCTGCCAGCATGTAAATAGTGCATAGATGTACATTTAGACTCATATATACCAAATAAAATTAAAATACCTATAGAGGATTAGAATTAAAATATAATTTATCAGAAGAGGAATGCCAAGTCAAATAGGATCAAATATGACTTTTCTCTCTAATAATCTGTGACTTGTATGAACAGCATTTATTAAAATGATTATTAATAAATTTAATAATAAAATTAATTTTCTTTCTATGACTCTGTAGGTTTAATGGTGGGGTCCTGTGTCCTCTCTGTCACAGGGCTTGGGCTGCTCTGGGAGAAGGATACAGGAAGTTGACCCAGCTTACCCCAGGCCCTCTGCTGAACAGGTGTCTGACTGTGGCGGGTTTATAGCTGTAGAAAGCAGCAGGGCATGGCTCTAAGACACCGCTCAGGGTGCAAGAGGTGACTCAGGGGTCCTCCGGCAGGCAAGGAGGCCAGGGCTGTCGGTTCTCAGTCTCTTGGGCATCCAGGAGCCACTGGGATGTTGCAGAAGAGCAGAGAACGGGTGCAGACCAGAGGAGCTGGATCTAGCCCAGGACGAGGAGAAGGAAGGGGAGCTCCTTTTCCATTGCTTTGGCCGGCCTAGATGTAGGGGGAGAGGAGCCTGCTCTGCCGAGGCCGTGTGCTCTAGCGGAGCTAGAGCTCTGCTCATTGCTCTCATCAAATGCCTGACAAAAGCAACTTAAAGAAGTTAGAAAGGTTTTGTTTGACTTTACAGTTTGAGATTATTGCCTGACCTGAAGAAAGGCATAGTGGCAGAAGGCTGATGGGAAAACTGGTCACATTGGATTCTCTGTCAGGAAACAGGAAGGATAGGTGCTAAATCATCTGGGACCGTAGACTAGGGAATGATGCTGGGTCATTCCACCTCAGATGACCGAATCTAGGCATTACTTCACAGACACACCCATGAGGCTCCTGGATCCCGTCAAATTGGCAGTCAATGTAAACTCCCATCTTCTCAGAGGCTGCAAATGCCAATTTACCACAGACTCTGCTATACTTAGTGTAGATATTCTGAATTCTCTTCTCTGTACTCCAATCTGCTTGTATGGTTTTCAGTACTAAAATTGTTTTAACTATGATTTTTTTTTGACTTGGAAAATATGCTTTATCATTATTTGGTTTTACTTTTCAGAAAATTTCTGAGTATTCTTGCATTTTGTTTTCTAATATGAACTTTAGAATAATATTCGTTTTTAAACGTAAAACTTTGTTGAATAACAGGTAACAAACTTTAAATACATGAACACAGTATAGGATAAAGGATCTAGTTAAAAGCAGTCTCCCCCTGGGAGAGTATAGTATTACTTTCCTGTTATTTTGTTTACTCTTAGGTTTTAGGAAAATGCTAGTATTTATTCTTAGTGCCCTTACATTATATCATTAAAATTATTTTAGTAGCTATTTTATTCTTTCTTAATGCTGATATGCATAAGACATTGCCTACTATTATTTTAACAAGCCAATGCATCCTAATAGTTCTTCGGCTATGGTTGGCTCTCTATTACATTGAAAGTGAACAATAAATCTTTCCTTTTTATTTTTTATAACTTCTATTTTGTAGCCTCTAGTTAGCATTTTAAGAAAAAGTTTAGTTAATAATAGAAACAATGGTAAGATTTGCCATAATAAATTACTACTAGTATTCAATAATTAAGCATGAACATTGTAACATGAGTTAGGATGTAGAAAAGTTAAAAGATAATCAAGTATTTGTAATTTATTAGGATCATGATAATGTCAAAATGTCATACAATTCTTTACTTGCTTGAAAATCCATTTAGAGAAAATTATTGAATACTCTTTTGGGAACTAGGATGAAGTCACATGATCTTTCCTTCTCCTTTGATTCATGGGTACCATATTTAATACTAATGTTAAACCATTTGGCATGATTGAAGCAAATTTCATTTAGTTGTTAAGGATTTTTTTCTGTTATTTTTTAAATGTTGATAATTCAGTTCATTAAAGTTCTAAAATTTTGCATTTAGTATACCACCAAACTTGACTGCTAAGTCTTTTTTTTTTTCTTTTAACAATACGTTATTTGGAAATTTTATCCATGAATATAATGAGGCTTGATCATTCTCCTTCCAGAAAGATAGTTCATCTGATAAAGGCATTTGTGTTTTAATAGACCTTGATTGGTGGCTGTAGTTTAAAAGCAATCTGTTTGAGGGGTAGTGGTAGTAGTGTAGTTTGTTTCTTTTGAGATTATAATATAGATACGTAATTTCCCTTTCCCTTTCATTTCTCCAGACCCTCCCATATACCATTTCTTGCTTTCTTTAAAATTAATGGCCAACATATTCTTAATTGTTGTCATGTGTGTGAGTGTGTGTGTTTGTGTGTGTTCCTAGAGACATAAATGCAAGTGTCTAAGTCTGTACAATGTTACTTGTCTGCTAAAAAAATTGACACAAGGACAACCACAATAGATATTACTAATCTAGACAGGGGAAAGCCTGTGAGGTCTCAATTGTACACAAAGAACTATTGTCAACTATGGAATGCTGAGAAGAAGAAATGGTCTTCCCTAGTACAAAACTCTCTAATTGGTTTCCATTATCAAATGGTCAGCTCTAAAAAAATATATATATATAAAAGTTTAAACTTTTTCATTTTCTTTAGTTTTTAATATTTTTTGAGTGGAGCTAAACAACAAACTTAAAATTGTAAAAACTGTACTGAATTTGATTACTTGAAGGTTTGTGTGTGTGTGTGTGTGTGTGTGTGTGTGTGTGTGTTGTTGTTGTTGTTGTTGTTTCTTTTTCCTTTCTTTTGGTTGATTAGAGTACTTTACTACTTCATGAAATTTGTTTTACAGGAACCAGTGCTTGATCTTATTGACTAGTTTTGGTCATATTCATTCATTTATTCATCTCTACAAAAGTGTAATTTACTTTCTTTACAACATCTTATTATGAATTCTTATGTTAACCATTTACAAGACTTATTTTATTATTTTGAAGTAAATAAAAATAACTGAATCCATTCACCTTGTGTGCCCTGAAATGAGCTGGTTTTCATTATCTTCTCTTGAATTACTTTAACCTGCAGCTGTAGATTTGATTTCTTCTTTCCTCTAAGTGATAATTAAACAGAATTGTTAGAATTTTTATGGGTATACTTTTCTTCTTAGCATATCTGGTAATGTTGCATTTTGATAAGCAAAAATTCTCTGTCTTTGATTTCTGTGGTTTAGAATTAAGACCGAACACATAGAACTTTGAGTTATTGTCTCTGGGAATGAAGGTTTTTGTGTTTTGAGTGCTTTTAAAGATTGAAAATAGGGCCTGGGGAGATGGCTTCATGGCTAAGAGCACTTGCTGCTCTTCCAGAGGACCTGAGTTCTGTTCCTAGAACCCATACCAGAGGTTCATCTAGTTCTGGTGTGTGTGTGTGTGTGTGTGTGTGTGTGTGTGTGTGTGTGTGTGTGTGTACACTCATAAAAATAGAGGTTGAGGGTTGAGTATGTTGGCTGTATAAGTAAACATGGCAGAACATTCAAGTGAATTAAATACTAAGTATTCTTTAATATGTCTGTGAGTGAGGATTTTCTTCGGCAAAAATCTTAAAAATAATTGAACAATCAGCAGCTTGCCTTTTGGTGTGTAACTTGAATACTACACTCAATAGGTGGAGAAAGCAAAATTTGGAGTTTGAAGAGCCAGTCTTTACTACACAGTGAGTTTCTTTTATCTCTCTGATTTATCTCTTACCTAATCATATCTGTCTGTCTGTCTATCTATCTATCTATCTATCTATCTATCTATCTATCTATCTATCTATCTTTTACTCTACTTTTCACCAGTGTTCTCCTTCTGGGGAGCTTTTTTTCATTTTCAAAAATCATTGGATACTGGGAGACATTTTAGGTTTTCTATTTCGAAGATATCGATCATCTATCTATCTATCTATTCATCTATCTATCCATTTATCCATCTTTCTATCTATTCTTTCATCATCTATCTATTATCTATCTGTAATCTATTAACTATGACTTAGCTACTGATACAATGTTGTGATGAAAAACCATGAGCAGAAGAATTTATAAAGGAAGATATTTAATTGTTGGCTTACTTTAGTTTCGGAGAGTTAAGTTATGATCATTGCAGTGAGCAGGACAGCAGGCAGACCTGTTTCTAAAGCAGAAGCTGTGGCTTACATCTTGATCTTCAGACAAGAGGCAGAGAGAAAGTGAGACTGGGTGTGGTGCATGGTTTGAAGTGTCACCCCCCACCCCCCACCCCACGCAATGACATACCTCCTCCAGCAAGGCCACAACTTCTTTTTTCCCCCCATCTTTATTAAATTGAGTGTTTCTTATTTACATTTCGATTGTTATTCTCCTTCCCAGTTTCTGGGCCAACATCCCCCTATCCCTCCCCTCCCTTCTCTATGGGTGTTCCTTCCCATCCTCCCCCATTACCACCTCCCCCCAACAATCCGTTCACTGAGGGTTCAGTCTTGGCAGGATCAAGGGCTTCCCCTTCTACTGGTGCTCTTACTACAATATTCATTGCTACCTATGAGGTTGGAGCCCAGGGTCAGTCCATCTATAGTCTTTAGGTAGTGGCTTAGTCCCTGGAAGTTCTGGTTGGTTGGCATTGTTGTTCATATGGGGTCTCGAGCCCCTTCAACCTCTTCCAGTTCTTTCTCTGATTCCTTCAACAGGGGTCCTGTTCTCAGTTCAGTGGTTTGCTGCTGGCATTTGCCTATGTATTTGCTGCATTCTGCCTGTGTCTCTCAGGAGAGATCTACATCCGGTTCCTGTCGGCCTGCACTTCTTTGCTTCATCCATCTTATCTAATTGAGTGGCTGTATATGTATGGGCCACATGTGGGGCAGGCTCTGAATGGGTGTTCCTTCTGTGTCTGTTTTAATCTTTGCCTCTCTCTCCCCTGCCAAGGGTATTCTTGTTCCCCTTTTAAAGAAGGAGTGAAGCATTCACATTTTGATCCTCCGTCTTAAGTTTCATGTATTCTGTGCATCTAGGGTAATTCAAGTATTTGGGCTAATATCCAGTTATCAATGAGTGAATACCATGTGTATTTTTCTGTGATTGGGTTACCTCACTCAGGATGATATTTTCCAGTTCCATCCATTTGCCTACGAATTTCATAAAGTCATTGTTTTTGATAGCTGAGTAATATTCCATTGTGTAGATGTACCACATTTTCTGTATCCATTCCTCTGTTGAAGGGCATCTGGGTTCTTCCCAGCTTCTGGCTATTATAAATAAGGCTGCTATGAACATAGCAGGGCACGTGTCTTTGTTATATGTTGGGGCATCTTTTGGGTATATGCCCAAGAGAGGTATAGTTGAGTCCTCAGGTAGTTCAATGTCCAATTTTCTGAGGAACCTCCACACTGATTTCCAGAATGGTTGTACCAGTCTGCAATCCCACCAACAATGGAGGAGTGTTCTTCTTTCTCCACATCCTCGCCAGCATTTGCTGTCACCTGAGTTTTTGATCTTAGCCATTCTCACTGGTGTGAGGTAAAATCTCAGGGTTGTTTTGATTTGCATTTCCCCTATGACTAAAGATGTTGAACATTTCTTTAGGTGTTTCTCAGCCATTCGGCATTCCTCAGTTGTGAATTCTTTGTTTAGCTCTGAACCCCATTTTTTTAATCTTTATTAACTTGAGTATTTCTTATTTACATTTCGATTGTTATTCCCCTTCCCGGTTTCTGGGCCAATATCCCCTAACCCCTCCCCCTTCCCTTCTATATGGGAGTTGCCCTCCCATTCCTCCCCCCATTACCACCCTCCCCCCAACAATCACGTTCACTGGGGGTTCAGTCTTGGCAGGACCAAGGGCTTCCCCTCTACTGGTGCTCTTACTAGGCTATTCATTGCTACCTATGAGGTTGGAGCCCAGGTGAACCCCATTTTTTAATAGGGTTATTTGTCTCCCTGCAGTCTAGCTTCTTGAGTTCTTTGTATATTTTGGATATAAGCCCTTTATCAGTTGTAGGATTGGTAAAGATCTTTTCCCAATCTGTTGGTTGCCATTTTGTCCTAACAACAGTGTCCTTTAAGGCCACAACTTCTAATCCTTCCTAATAGTCTATCAACTGGGAACAAAGCATTCAAAAATATGAGACTGTAGGGGCCGTTTTCATTCAAACCACCACAATGACCTATGTGCCTGTCTATCTATCAACTATCTATCTATCTATCTATCTATCTATCTATCTATCTATCTATCTATCAACTATCTATCTATCTATTTATCTATCTATCTATCTACCTATCTATCCATCCATCTCTTCATCCATTATCTATCAATTATTAATTTATCTACCAATCAAATCTTTGCCTTTACTTGGTTTCCTTCTTCTAATTTCTGCCTTTCTCTTTTACTCTACTTTTCACCAGTGTTCTCCTTCTGGGGAGCTTTTTTTCATTTTCAAAAATCATTTGATACTGGGAGACATATTAGGTTTTCTACTTCAAAGATGTCTAGTAGATAAAATCAGGGATGCTGCTAAATTTTCAATTAGAAAGGACCATTCCCACAGGGAATGAATTATTAAAACTAAATTACTATAGAGACAAGTTGAGAAAATTTGATTTATATTTCCCTAATAAAAATCCAAGAGTCAGTTTAGTAGGTCAGTTTTTGTCATATATATTTATTGATATGCCAGAATAGAATGACAGCTGTCAACTGTGTCATTCATGCTCTGTGAACAGCTTTTTAGCTTTTTGTTTGTATTTTGATATTTTATGTTTTGGGTGCATGTAATTTGAATTTTTGCTTCTATTTCTTAAACTCATTTGTAAACATTTTTTTCTGAGAAAGCATTTTGCTATATGATCTAGATTTTACTGGATCTGGCTGATCATCTTGCCTCAGCTGCATGAACACTGGGGATTAAAAATGTGCACTACCATATCCTTTCAAGAAAATACTGTTCAAAGATCTTGAACTTATGTAAATATTTTATTCCTAATTACCATCTTTCCAATTATTAGGAATTCTCAGTAGTACAGATGCTACCCAAAAATCTTTTTCACTTTCTAATGGTACTGATTAACTGGAGGTATGGGGATTCTATAGTGAGAGGATCTATATGAAGTCATCATGTGGCCATTTGCAACTCTATGCAAAATATGAGAAAGAAAGCACTTGGAAGTTTAGTTTTTGCTCTAGTGTTCTTCAAACTAATCTACATTTTTTAAAAATTTATTCACAGGAAACAACTGACTAGAAATGCAAAGAAGATCTTCATTCAGCTCAAATCCTGTTATTATGGTTGCCCTCATACAGACAGGGAAGACAGCTTACTCTTTGCAGAACCTTCAGATTTGGGGACAGAACACACTCTCCAACTCTTATGGATAGTGAAAAGTTCATGGAGAACATTTACATTTTATGTAAGACTCTGTTCTTTTAAGACATACATTATTGAAAGAAAATGTGACATCTATATATGGTGGAACTTTTCAGACATGGAGGGCAAAGTTATATAATTTTTAGGAAAATGAATGCAACTGAAGATAACCATATTAAATGAATTAAGTGAGAGTATCATGTATGTTTCTAGTTTGTGTTCTTACATTCTATGTAGACATATAAAATCATATATATGCATTTTATGACCTAAACATAGAGATAAAAATATCAAGGGAAATAAAGGGACCTGGTTAGAAAGGAGGTAGTAAAAAGGGAAGTTATGGAGCATGGGGGAAATAAGCTCAATGTGTAAGACATATTTTTAAGGAAATTAAAATATAAACTAGACATAAAAAATATTGCCTATATTATAGATGAGCATAGTTATTATGTGAGCAGAGATTTGTTCAATAAGGTAACATTATAGGTTAGAACTGGAATGTTCCTAACTGCTTCTATGTTGAAGATTATGAAAACTTTATTTACTATGGAGCAGTGTTGAGAATTGATGTAAACATGAGGTTCTAATATCATTAATACATTTATTCATCCATGGGTTGATAGGTAAATGGACTATCCAATTGTAGGAAGTGGTGTCTCGTTGGGGGAGGTAGGGCTCTGGGGGCGGAATTATAACCACTCTTCCTCCCTGCCTCTCATCATTGACCAACATGAGGTAAACGTTCTGTTCTATCACTCTGACTGCCCTCATACTCTACCTCTCTTCATCCCAAAGCAATTACCTGACCACACACTGAATTGTAACCTTGGAAACTATAAACCAAGTAAACCTTTCCCTTTTGAAGTTGATTGTCTCAGGAACAGATCTGGGGAGCTTTCTGTACACATTACATCCTGAGAATTTAAGAAAACCATCACAAATGTCTTGTGTAGTAAAAGAGCAAAGAACCAGGAAAGTAGAGGGAACACAAAATTCACAGTTTGTGTTAGATGGTGCTAGGGCTTCACTTAGCCAAAGTACTATGGTAAAGACTTACTGACAAGTTAATTTTCTAAGTTTAGCTGGTATAGTTATGCCTGGAGGAAAGAAGTGAATTAAGTTTTAAATACTGAGAGGAATTGGCTAAGGGAAATCATTGAAGAGAGGAAGGGTACATGATGGGTATACCAAGTGATGGAGAATAGCCCTGTGTGTCAACAGAGAGAATACATCATCTGAGATGCAGGCTGCGTCTGCTCTCAACAATTTACCTTCTTTTTTTTTTTTTTTTTTTTAGTGTGTTAATTTCTTACATTTCTCTTTAATACAATCTAATTTTTTAATGTAACATTTCGTCTTCCCATCAAATACTTAGCTTCCCTGTGTCTGACATATTTCATTTAATTAGACACAATTGTCACTTTATCACGTTGTTTAAATGTTATTTTCTTCTTGTATATTGTTTCTGCTGTTTGTACCAATGATACACAGTTTACTTTTTAAGTTTTTAGAGGATAATTCACCAAATTATTGTGATGGGTTTCCTGAAATTGCTGGGTTCTTTTTTTTTTTTTTTTTTTTTTTATTAACTTGAGTATTTCTTATGTACATTTGAGTGTTATTCCTTTCCGGTTTCCGAACAAACATCCCTTCCTCCCCCACTTCCTTATGGGTGTTCCTCCCCACCCTCCCCATTGCCGCCCCCTAACAATTTACCTTCTTTCATGGTTCTACTATTAGTGTCTTCTTGCTCTTGTTTTTCATTTTAGTTTAAATCACTTCTGGCCAGACTGTCATAATGAATCATCCTTGGGAAAATGTCTGACTGTTTTTACTGATCGCTGACTCCCACCGTCCTTTACACCAAAGATAGTTTCTGGTATTTCTGCTTCATTTATATATATTTTAGGAAAGGCATAAGAATCAGAGACCTACTAATTCACATAATTAGTATTCCCATGAGGTGCAGACCTGAGTAGACCCTGTGCTTGCTGCTTCAGTCTTTGTGAGTTTATATGAGCTTTTCTCGTTCAATTTAGAGGGTCTTGTACTTCTGGTATTCTCCAACGTCTCTCGTTTTTACACTCTTTCTGCCTCCTTTTCTGCATGATTCCCTGAACCACTAGGGGAGGAATTCAAGAGACATCCCATCTAAAACTCTATGTTTATATACTTTAAAAAGTTTTCAGGCTTCAGCCTCAGAACTGTCGGGAGTCATGATACAGTTTTGTCTAATTGTCTTTTTTCTTTTCAATCCTCACTCCTGCCCTGGAGAATCTGTTGACTGGCTGAGCTGACTTGGTAAATGGCGCCACAACGTTGAAGATCCAGTAAGCAGGATATAGAGAAGGACACCGTGGGAATTGAAAGCACATGTGAAGGAAAGTAAAAAAAAGATTTGGACCAGCAATGAATAAACCTTGTAAAAAGGGACAAGGTAATGGTAAAGTGTTTTTGTGTATGTGTTCTTTTAGAGTTAGGCTAAAATGTAGAGAAGCGAAGATAATTCTCATAGATGCTTTTAGTTTTTGGACTCTGACTAGAGACAGTTTACATTCTAGACATGAGAGAATGGGTTTGAGAAAAGCAGTCCTCCTGGACTCTTCAGTGATGCTTTGGTGAAAGAGAAGGAAAATGAGTGTAAGCTTTTTTGGAGCTCTCCTAGGGACAGAAGGAGGTCGGAGACGTCCTGCCTCCTTTTTGGCACCTATTGGAGAAATGCTGATTTCTGGTTCTGGGTCCCTTAGGTAGGATATCTGGGGCCTTTGGTGGAACATCATCTAGTTCTCTCCCCTCTCTGTCTATTGTCTATCCTTGGTGCACCAATCTGTCGGTGTCTGTAAGATTATGGCTGTGTTTTTTGTTTCTCATTGCTTGAATGTTCTGTTTCATGTTCAAAAGGAAAAAAAAAATGGTTAAACTTTATCTGCTGGTTGTTCACCCCTTGATTTAGTTTTAACTCGGTTCAGAAGAAAAGAAAGCATTCTCAGTTGGACTTTGGAGCCCTGAACCTGTAGTTAGGAGTCTAGGTCAGCTGGAGAAGCCCCCCAGGGGCTGAGTGTCTGCACGAGCTGATTTTAAAGGGGCCAGCAGCTTCTTCGCTTCTATGGTAAGGGAGCTGATGGTTTTTCCTGGAAAAATCTCTGTGATTGTGTTTATTAGATTCAACGGATGACAAGGTGCTCCTCTCTTAAAATTATGGCTAGAAAAAGTAAGAATTGTGTTTGGTCTAAATATATAAGATGTGTGTAGCCACTTCATTTTTGTTTCTGACTGGTTTTAAATGTATAAATATGCTCTACATGTCTTGGTTATAGATTATTGGCTTTTAAGTTAACGGGTATGTAACATTGGCAACAGAAAGTTGGCTTAAACCTGGTAACTCAGTTAGAGTCATTCACAACAACGTGTGGCATGAGCCAACACAGGGAAACAGGTCTCTAAAGATAAGTCAAACTTGGGTAATAGTTTATGTAATTTTTATCCTAGAAACCAGGTTTATAAAAGATAGGATTTAGGGCAATATCTGTTTGTTGAGGTATCAGAGCCTGCACTGTTGTACATTCATGTGCAGAAATTGGCAGTCAAACTTTGTAGCATGAGGGTGATACACTTGGTGTTGATTTTGGAGAGACTGGATTGTTTCTTGGAGGTTGAGTTTGAGTTTTGCTTTCCAAAGTTGTGGTTGTGCTCTGGTGTTGCAAGGGAAACTTGAAGATTGTGATTAAACTGCCAGTGTTCCATTGACTGCAGTTTGCAGTTCAGTCAGAGGATCAGGATTCTTTTTTTTTTTTTTTTTTTTTTTTTCTTTTTCGGAGCTGGGGCCCTAACTCAGGGCTTTTTTCTTGTTTGGCAAGCGCCCCACCACTGAGCTAAATCCCCAACCCAGGATCAGGATTCTAAGTCACATGTATTTGTAATTAAACAAAAGCAATAAAGCAGTTAGAGATTGTTGCAGGATTTATGAAGGGTTGATGAGGCTATGGAGTTTGTGAGAGCATTACAGACTGTTTGCTTACTCCAATTGCCATTTCAGGAAATGCATATAGAATGACTATGGATTTGGAGGATTGTTTTTATAGTGTTTGTAAAAAAGTTTACATTTAGTGATAGCTTGCTTGCCTATATTTTGGAGAGCCCATGAAGTGATATCATTGGAAAGTTTTGTAAAGGAATGGCTAATAGACCTACATTATGCAAATTTGTCGCTGTTTCAATACAAAAAGTTAGGACTTTGAATCTTCCAGTATACATTTTTCATTATATGTATGGTATTTTATTACCTGATCCCTCTGAAGGAGTTTTACTACAAGCCTTTGCACTTACAATGAGCTTTAAATTTTTGGAGTAGTTGTTGCTCTAGAAAAGATTCAAAGACAATATCCTTTTTAATATTTGGGATATTGGTTATATCCTAAAAAAATGGTGGCACAGAAAATTCAAGTTAGTTTACTTTATTTTCAAAAGCTGTTAGGAGATATTAACTGACTTAAGACCTTACCTTAAGATTACCACAGGAGAACTTAAGTCTGTTTGATATTCTTAAGAAGGATGCAAATCCTAATTCCCCTCGAAAATTAACTGATGAGGGAGGAATAACTTTACAGAAAGTAGAGAAAGCTATGTATCAACAACAGATACATTAATGATCAGTTGTTGGTTGTTTGTAACCACAGTAGTCCTTTGGCAAAAGGGAGCATTAATGTGGACTCATCTTTCTTCATCTCCAAAGAAAGTTTTAATGCCCTATTATAAAGCTGTTATTGTGTTAATACAGAATTGTAAAATAGAGTCATGAAAGTATTTTGGGAAAGAACCTGATGAAAACATTCCTTATTCCAAACAACAATTAAATTGGTTATTACAGAATACTGATATTTGGTCTATTGCATGTGCAAACTTTTCAGACAAAATTGATAATTTTTCCTCTGTGCATGCTTTTGTATTTCCTGTAAATTTATGCACGTAGCCCATGGAAAATGTGCTTACTGTATTTACAGATGGTTCATCTAATGAGAAGGCAGCATGTGTAATTGGAACACGTGTTTATTCTCGTGAGTTCCCCCTGCTTCAGCACACACTATTGAATTATGTGCTGTAGCCACTGTTTTTAAAATGTTGAAAAATCAAGTTTTCAATTTGTATACTAATAGCCAATGTGTAGCTTATGGTTTACAATTGATTGAATTTTTTCCTTTTTTAAATATGGCTAACCCTCAAAATTTACAATTATTCATGCTAATACAATTGATTTAAGAGTATGTACTGTTCATTTATAGATCATTTAAGAACTGAGACTGGATTGCCTAGATTCTTTAGTGAGGGCAATGCCACAGCAGATTTGTATGCCAGGCAGATTACAATCTCATTCTTTACGTCATCAAAATAGTAATAGCTTGAGGCAATAATTTGATATTTCTAGAAAATGTACAAGTCCTCAGTGTTTTCCTTTACCACATAACGATGTTAATCCTCAAGGACTTATACCTCATAAATTATGGCAAATGGATGTTACTCATTTCTGGTTTGGGAAAATTAAAATATTTGTGACTATTGACACATTTTCAAGCTGTCTGGTTGCAATTGCTTTAGCAGGGGTAGCAACTAAAAATGTAATTAATCGTTACATAGTTCGTTTTCCTATGCTTGGTGTTCCAAATCAGATTAAAATAGATAATAAAACTGGCTATCTTAGTCAAACATTTGAGACCTTTTGTCAAAATTTAATATTACCCATATTATTGGGATTCCTTATACTTCTCAAGGACAAGGTATTGTGAAACAGGTATTGTGAAACTTTAAAACAATATTTTCATAAAATAAAAAGGGGGAGTTATATCCCTGTATACCACACAATTATTTGAATAACACTCTTTTTATTTTAAATTTTAAATTTTGGATGTCAAGGAACTCTTTGAGTGCCTATGACACCCTGCATACTTATGCCTAGGTGAAATGGAAGGGTCCATCTACTGGCATATGGTGTGCCTAATAAGGTATTAATATGGGGAAGAGGACATGTTTGTGTTTTTTTTTTTTCTGCAGGATGCTGAAGGAGTGTACTAGCAGCTAGAGTGACTGGTGAGAGATGCTGATGCTGGGACAAAGAATGACGCTGACCCATGAGCTTGCTGAGTGCCCTGACAATAGTGACTGAGAAGCTGTATTGGACATATGTTCCTGACCCACCTTTGCTTGCCTATATCCCAGATTGGACAAGCTGCCTTGCTTCAAACTTTTAGACCTTGTGGGACAGAGAACATGGAGACTGTGGAAACTGCCTTCAGAACATTAATCAAATAAGAGAAGTTATAATGACCCTTCTCTTTTCCTTTAATGTGACCAGTTATCCTGACTCAATCATGGACTGGTCTGGAAATCAATCCAATATTGGGAAAAAGGAAATGATAGTCTTCATTTGGAAGACTGGTTCTGGACATTTTCAGAGACATTTAAAAATTCACAATTGCCTTGTATGAAGTTACATTTGCAGTGGATAAAATTGATATAGGATCTGGATTGTTGAACAAATGTTAGTGCATGTATTAAAACTAATCTTTTATTAATTGGTCATGTTAAAATTATTTTTGTTTCTTCTACAATGTTTAATGTAAGTTGTGTTGATTGTACACTTTCTAATTGTATTAATGTGTTGAAATCTGACATGTCTGTTATGATGGTCTATTAATCAGCTTTTGTTTTATTGCTTCTGAGTATTACATTACAGGTCCCTGGTATTCTGATAAAGGCTTGCAAATATTGGGAGAAGTGAGTCAGGCTTTAAGCAGAAGCAATACGATAGTGGGTTTGATTATTGCTGGTATAATGGTATAGCTGTTTAAAATAATAGCACTATTGCTTTGACACAAGAAGTTAAGAGAGTTATTTTTGTTAATCATTTAGCAAAAAATGTTACTAATGTTTTAAATATTCAAGAGCATTTAGATAGGCATTTGGAACAATAGATCGGTGCTCTTTATAATACTATTCAAATTTTTGGAGAGGACTTCAGAATTTAAGAGTAGAAAGCCATCTTGAGTATCATGCTAAATATCAGGGGATTTGTGTTACTTCTAAACTTTACAATGATAGACACTATAATTGAGACTTGCAAGGTATTTGGCATAATTCTAACACCTCTCTGGATGTTTTAACTTTGCATACTGAGAATATAAATGTAAAGAATGCTGCCCTGCTTAGCTTTGCTGCTTATATTGCTGGCAAAATTATTCATGGCCTGAAGTCAGTATTTCCATCCTGGTTTAGCTTCAAGAATGGCCTAAATAGCTTGATCATGCTAGCCCTTTTTGTCCTGGGAATACTTTATTCCTGCCCATTGTGATAAAGCTTGCCTTTAACAACAGCAACATGCTGGCCACCAAAATACATGGCTTGAAACTATGAATGGACCCCATACTGGCAAGGCTGTAAGCCTTGGACAAGCCAAGGCTGGCAAGCCAAGGACAGGTAAGATTTTACACACAACCTTACTAACCTAAGACACAATAGCATTGCTTTTATAATTCATAGTCCATGACGGGTAAGAAAGGGATTCTTGACAGAAAGACCTAAAACAGTCTCGGTCTTGTTTATGAAATAAATAAGGGGAAGAAGTAGCGAGCCTTTTGGGGCCACTTGCTTCTAGACACTTGGCAGGAATCTGACACTATCAGGACAAAAGAAAGAAGACCAGGGCAGGAAACCAGTTTTGGCTTTGGGATCAGGAAATGGGCCTTGGTTAAGAACATTAACGTTTGAGTTAATGCAAAGCTCAGAGCAGTCTCAGCAGAAGCATGTGTGGCAGTCCTTTTGTTTTGGTCATCCTGACCAGCCCCTAGAAAGTTGTTCACAGGATTTTGATTATCACCTTGCTTGTTCCTCTATTCAGAACTGATCTTATCTTTCTGTATGTAGTTAAAGTAGTATAAAAGCAGATTGGAAAATAAAGCACTGGCTTCAGCCTCAGAACTGACTGGAGTCATGTTAAAAAAATAAAAGGTTTTCATTGTAGTCGGTTTCCATATGACCCCTCCCTCATGGTGTGTATCCCTCCCTTATCCCCTTTTCATCCCTCTTTTGTTTAAACCTCCTGTCTTGCCCTAATCGCTCCATATGCATTTGTTCCTTTCCTCCCACCTAGTTCCTTATGTTGTGTCTAACACCTGTGGATTGTAGCATGCCTATTGAATGCTTAAAACCTAGCTTCTACACAAAAGAAAATGCACACCACATTCACTTCTGTGTGTCTGTGTTACATTATTCTGGTATTTATTTATTTATTTATTTATTTATTTATTTATTTCCTAATTTCATCCATTTACTTGTGAATTTCTTATTTTCTTTCTTTTTAACAGCTGGGTAGTATTCCATTTTGTAAATGTAGCACATATTTAATATCCAGTCATCTGTTAATAGGTATCTAGGTTGTTTCCAACATCTCATTATTAAGAATAGAAGAGCAGATTAAGGTGCTCGTCACCAAACCTGATGACCCGAGGTGGAGCCTTGGGACTCTCATAGGAGAAGAAGACAACTGATCCCCAAAATTGTCCTTTGACCTCCACCTCTGCACATGCAGACACCCCAAAACACACTAAATAAATAAATGCAGAAAACATAAAAAACAAACAAATTTGTGTGTATGTGTGTGTGTATGTGTGTATGTATGTGTGTATGTATGCAATTGTGCACACGGAGAGCAGTTCAGAGGACAATATTTCAGTGCCCATTCACTCTCTTCATTTGGGTCAATGAGGAGCTATTCTTAGGTAGTCAGGTTTTGTGATGGACACGTTTACTCCTGAGGTATCTCTTTAGTCTGAGGAATGGTTTCAGCATACACTTGAAAAATGAAAACACTTTAGTTGTCAAGTAAATCTGACTATAATGTTGCCTATTTTAAAAATGAGTATTATTTGAATTCTATTCAATTTGTGTGTGTGTATAAGTGTTTTGCCTGCATGTATGTCTGTGCATCATGTTTGGGTGGCTGGCACTTGCAGAGCCAGAAGAGAGAGCTCCAACCCCTGGGACTGTAGTTATAGCTGGTTATGATTTGCTACATGTATGGTAGGTCTTGTCCTGTGTCCTCTTTCAACCACTGAGTCATTTTTCCAGTCCCTCTTGCACATCATATTTTTGCTGAGCCATCTCTGTAGCCTTTCTTTTCTTATTTATAAAATGTATTCTTTTTCTCTTACTTGAAATAAATGATCTACATTTTTATTATTGAATGGTTTTTATATGGAATGGTTACATAATTGTCTATTACAACTCATAAAAGATGTCAGAAAATTAGATAATTACAAAATAAAATGTTTAAAATTCAGAAAAAAGAATATTTAAAATGAATAGCTTTTACATCATAGCAATAGTTTTAAAGAATAGATAATGGAATAAAGGAAGCCATACCACAACATTTTTCCCTTTTATTGTTTGAAAATTTCCATTGATGAGAGTGGGGTGTTGAAATCTCCTTCTATTATTGTGTGAGGTGCAATGTGTGTTTTGAGCTTTAGTAAGGTTTCTTTTACGTATGTAGGTACCCTTGTATTTCATACATATATAACTAACGTGTTTTGATCAAACATTCCTCCTACTCTGTCACCGATAATTCCTTTTCTATCTTTACTTTTCCCTCCCAACTTTACATGCTCTATTTTTCAAATTTGTTCTGATTTTTGAGATTATAATATAATTACTTCATTTACCTCTTGTGTTTTCTCCCTCTAAAATCTCTCAAATGCCCTTCTTGATCTCTTTCAATTCATAGGTTCTTTTTGCATTAATTGTTGTGAATATATATCAGTTTTTATATACTCTGTTTTTATAAACCCACAGAGCATAAAGTTCATTTAGTACTGTATACATGTGCATAGTTCTAGTAATATCTATTGAAGCATGTATAGCCATTCAGGTTCCACATCTCTGAAGAAAACTGACTCTCTATCCCCCAGAAGTTATATATTTCCAACAGCTTCATAGCTAGGGGCTCCTTGACCACTTTTCTTCTTGCAAAGATCCTGTGAATGCTGCCACAGGATCTGAAAGTTCATATGCAGAGTTTGCCTTGTTGTTTGCAGAAAACACTGTTTTGCTGTAGTCGGCCACTGCCCCTGGATCTTAAGATCTTTCTGTTTCTCTTCTAATATGATTCTTAAGCCTTGGGAGATATAGTATATATTTCCTATTTAGAGTTAGACCCTCTTGCTGGGTTTTATTGTCTGTACCTTGATCTATTGTGGGCCTCTGTTAATCATCATTTATTGAAAAAATTCTCTGATGAAGGGATGATGCTTGTGAGATGCATTTACTTTTGGGTATAACACTACGTCATTGGTAGCCATTTAATACTGTGTCCATTTAACATAATAATAGTAGTAGATTCTCATGATCTAGGACCTGTCTGGTTACTTGTTCTTAGCCCTGATAATGGTATCACACATAGATCTTGCCTTGTGGTTTTAAATCTTATGGTTGGTTACTCCTGCAACATCTGTAGTACCTTCTAGATAGAATCTGTTGAGACTACCTCCAGTGGTTAGGCCTGGTTCCTGGTCAAGAGGGATGGGGCCACCCACCCATCTCAAAGTTTTTAACTCAAAAATGTTCCTGTCCAAAGGAAGAACAGGGACAAAAAGTAGAATAGAGACTGAAGGAATGGCCAACCAGGAACTGCCCCACTGGGGGATCCATCAGGTCTGCAGACATCAAACCCAACCCTGTTGCCGTGGTTAAGAAGTGCTTGCTGACAGAACCTAGTGAAGCAGTTCCTGAGGAGGTTGGACAAGCAATTGACCAATGCAGATATGGATGCTTGGAGCCAACCACCAGACTGAGCTCAGGGAACCTGGTAGGGGAGCTGGCAGATGGACTGGAGAAGAAGGCGATTGTAATTCCATTGGAAGAACAGTATAGACTGGCCTGACCACCCAGTTGTCCCAGAGTCTAGACCACCAACCAAGGAGTGAACCTGGAGAGGTCATGGCTCCATATACATATGTAGCAGAGGATGGCCTTGCCTAACAGCAATGGGAGGGGAGGTCCTTTGTTCTGGGAATGTTCAATGCCCCAGTGTAGGGGGATGCTGGAGGAGTGGGACAGAAGAGTGTGGGTTGGTGGGGGAGCACTCTCATACAGGCAAAGGAGAGGGGAAAGGGAGGATGTGGGATGTGGGGTTGGTGGAGGGGTAACCAGGAAGTGGGATATTATGAGATGGGGGAGTTTGTGGAGGGAGTATCTGGGAAGTGGGGTATCATTTGAGATGTAAATGAATGGAATGATTAATAAAAAATAAAAATAATAAAAGAATAAAGTTACTCTTTCTTATCTCCAACAAAAAGAAAGGAAGAAAGAAAGAAAGAAAGAAAGAAAGAAAGAAAGGGAGGAAGGAAGGAAGGAAAAAAAAGAAAAAAAAAGAAACCTAGTGAATAAAGATAAAGCTTCTAGGTCATAATAAACTTGATTTCTTTAGGTTCTAAGACTCAAGAATGTGGTTTCTTTAGCAATGGGCTCTTGTCAAATTCTGGGAGGCTTTAACTAAGAGTAATAGTGATAGTTGTACTTGAAGTTTTATGGCAGAAGAGGCATTACTACCCTGTTGAAGGATAAAAGATAGCTCCATTTAAACTCTCTCTCTTTACACACACACACATACACACACACACACACACACACACACACATATTGGGATGGGATTTTCTCAGAGAATATATTAGGTATAATATAAATGTAAATTTATTTTATTATAGAATAAATATAATCATACATTATATGTTAATATAATATTAATATTATATATATTAGGTAGAATATATATGCACATATTAGCTTCTACTGCATTAGATTTAAACAATTATTTCAAAGATCTTTTTTATTAGATATTCCTCTCTATGCCTTCTCCTCTTTGTCCTTTCTCTTCAAGGGTACAAGAAAACTGATCACCATCTATCTTCTTATTTTCTGTCACTCTCTCTTTTTCCTTTGGCCCACTGAGTACTTCTTTTTTCCCTTATATCCTGGGTACCCTGTGACTGTCTCCTGGACTGACTTCCTTGCTACTGAGCCAGTAGATAATTTGCAGTCTTCTCTATTGCATTTGAGGAGTTTTACTCATCCCTGTTGTGCTTCTTTCTGTGTATGGTCCCTTGATCTTCTTCCTCTTCAATGTCCCCAACTTCTCTGCATGCCCCTTCTCATTCTCCACAGATATTCCTCCTTATGTTTTCTGGATTGGAGTTCCTCAGAGATGTATGCATGTCCTTACCTAGTGACATCGCTAAGGGAGATCATATGCTCTCTTGTAATCCATTCTGTGCATTCAAGTTGATAAAATCAGAATCCTAAGTATAAAGATGTGTGCACTTTTATTCCTCTCCTTGAGATTTGGTTTCTTACTCAACTTCTCCAATCTGATGTGTTTCTCTCTCTTTTTTCTATTTTTCCCATTCATATTTTTCCTTCAATTTTCTGAAAGTTTAAAATCCCCCCCACTTTGTTTATGAGAATGACTGTTCTAGTATATATTTCTGTCTTTGGCAAAGAACAAGATCCCAGGAGATGAAACAAAGAAACACACACATACTTTTCCGATCCTTACATAAACACAGACATGCACTCCAAGAATTCTTCTGTTTCTGGCCTTGATCACCCCAGCTCTTTGGAACACTTAACTGCTAGCTATGCTCTTTCCTCTCTACCCTCTCTTGTTCTGATGATTCCTACTTCCTGGTGGAGACTCCTTCAGAATCTTCCTGTATCTTTCCTCCTCTCAGTCCTAGCTATTTTAAGAGGTTGTCATATGAGCTCTTCTTAGCTTCCTGGAAATGTCTGCTCCTCTTGTTTTTACCAAACTGCACAGTAATTTCATGCTCATTAGTCTTTTAAAAATACTATTGTTTTACATGCAAAAATTTTAAGTGCTTTGGACAAAAGTGTGTTTACTACTTTTTTCTCAAGCCAAGAAAACTGAATATTCATTGACTAGATGAAGCAGATCAGAGGCTTGATGTTAGAACAAGATTAATGTCTGTGCTCTAACATAATAAACTTTAAACATCCAATGATTTAATCTAATTCTAATCAGACTTTCCTTCTAATCCTTATTCATATGCAGACATTATTTGACATTGTTTGTCTGCTTTTCACTGTGTGCCACTCCTGTTAACATTGTATATCCATCTTCATGATTATTTTACATGGAGGAATAATAGTTCATTAAATTGTGTGTTTTCATTTATTTCCATTTTCTTTGTCTTTGACACTTCATATTTATGAATGAAATTAACTTTCACTTCTTACATAGACCTTTGACCCATTTGTTTTCAGTAGGAGCTTAGCAGAAAGATGATCTTGCACAGAAGGTTCCAACATGTCTATCTTGACACCCAGGAAGAGGACATCTTCAAACACAAATTTCTCTTTTCTCATTTCAACCTCCCTTTAACATCTTCTTGATGTTAATCAAGATTAAAGCCATGCCATAAATAAAGAAGATGGCACCAAACCTCAGAGTTATTGAAAAATGGGGCATAGTTGTTAAGATTGGGCATGGACATATCATTTTTGTCACAATCTATACCATTTTCACCTCAGCAGAAACTGGTACTTGGGTTTTAAGTTGAAAACCCTATCAGATATTGTACAGGATTGCCCCATCCTTTCTTCCTCTGGATTTTCTCTCACTGAAGTAGTTGCTAATGGATAAACATTGGCTGGGGTGAGAGAATAGTTGTTCTGCCCCAGTGAACTTATAAGACTACGGAATCTGGAAGAAGGAGATCCTAGGCTTTTATGCATAGAAGATCCTTAAAACACAGGAAACAGAAGGAGGTGGTCATGCCCTGTATACTTCTCAGCATGTGGTGGCTGGTAACCCATCATCTGGCTTTTTACCTTGCGGTTTGCCTCAGTAATTGGACAACTTTCTTGAAACAGTTCTGAAGTACCTAGATGTGACACACATGTCACATAGAAAGCTAACATTTTATTTCTTTTAAGGAACCTCATTACTATTCAAAAAATGTGGTGCAGTAATTACTGGCTCTGTCATTTTCTAGGTAGTTGCTTTGGAGTTTTAAATGCGAGGGATATGCTCAAATAAGCATGTTAGAGGCGGGAGGCTCAGGCCATGCAGGAAGTGGAGGTGTCAAGAAAGACAGTGGGGGAGTCAATCTGAGCTGGACTAGACTTCACCTCTCAGCACACTCCATATGGTCCACATGCTCAATCCAGGCATGAGGCCAGCTCTATTAGAGCAACTTGACCTCAGGTTGGCCCTGCTATTCTTCCTTACAGAGAATTTCTTCTCCCTGTCGTGCTTATATGGACAGTTGACAATGAAATGTGCATTTCTACTTTATTCATCAATTAATTATTTCTGATCTAACCAAGTTTCCATTATGTACCCAGGCTTTGAGAATTATAGTAAGCAGCAAATAGTTTATTAACACATTACACATCGTAAAATACTAGACAGAATGGAATCTTTCAAAGTGCCCCTTATAGGAGTCTAGCTTAGTTTGAGTATCATGATAGGAATATTATAGATTGCCAATGTTTTTCATTTTTTCATCTTCCTGGACCCTTAGATCATACTCACATACCCCTGAAGGTTAGGTGTAGCATAGCCATTTCACAGGTAAATGTGAATAGCATCTTTATACTGCAGAAATATTTAAGAGTATTGTAATTATCATATTGCTTGCTACCTATCCATCAGGGAAATGTGACTGTTATGAAAGAGTCGGCATCAAAAGTTTTTGCGATCCACACCACCTTAGGTATGTAAAAGACTACAAGGGACAGAGCCCAATATAATAAAGTCTAAATAGATAACCTGTGGAAGATTCAGTGTAAGATCATATTAAATACATATGCATAAAGCCATGTGTTTTGTCTGGATATAAAAGATCCCTTTTCCTCGAGTTATGTGCTTTATGGTTTCTACAGTTGGTTCTCAGATCATATAACTATTTTTGAAGGCTGTGAAAACTTAGAATGGTAGGGTCTACATGGAAAAAAACAGGTCACTGAATGCATACCTTTAAGAGTATACCATATCCTTGGCCCCTTCCCCATCCTCTGATTCTGGTTCACCATAGCATGAATGGCTTTCCTCCATCATGTGGTCCCACTACCATGATATTATGTCATGATGCCAGTGGGACACACTGAATCCTCTGAAACCATAACCCTAAGTAAAAAATCAATTCTGTCTTGACTTTATGTAAATATTTTATTTCTAATTATCATTCACTCAAATATTAAGAATTGTCACAATATTAGGAATTGTGGATATTAACCACATATATAACATTTTTGGATTATTTTTGCTTTTTCTTTTTTAGTATGACTTGTCCTGTTAAGTTTTATTTGGTGACGGGTGAAAGCATTGCCTTGTCTGAGTGCTATATCTCAATGTACTTTGATTACACAGAAGCATGTCTTACAATAAAGATATCACAAGCCAGAGAGGTGGAGGAGATCCCAACACTGCCGCTTATGCAGGAGGAGAAAATATTAGAAGATTTAGTCAGGTTTGAACCATGGCATAAATATGCTATTTTGGAATTCAGAAATATTTAAATTATTAAATTTTCTGTTCATTAAAACATAGACTCTTTTTCATGCCAGTAATATGCTTTATTTATTACATTTATTACTGTAAATATATAGTACAGTTTGGAATTGAATTGAAGATCCAGACATAGATCTGTATATGTACAGATACCTGATTTTTGATAAAGAAGTCAGAAACATATAATGGATACACAACAAAATCCCCAACAAATGATGCCAGTCAAATGGATTGGCTGCATGTAGCAGAATCGACATAGATCCATACTTATTACTCTGCGTAGAAATCGACTCCGAATGAATCAAAGACCTCAACACAAGTCCAGATCCACTGAGGCTAAGGAAGGGAAAGTGGGAAATTGTCCTGAACTCATTGGCACAGGAAAGGACTTTCTGAACAAAACACCATTAGCACATAAGACCAGCATTTAGAATTGGAACTCAAGAAACTGTAAAGCTTCTGTATGGCAAAGGACACCATAATTCAGACAATGGCAGGCTACAGAATAAGAAAAGATTTTTATCAAGTACACACCCATTAGAAGGCTAATGTCTAAAGCATGTAAACAACAGAAAAGCATCTAGACAGCTAGAAGACAATAAAGTTGAAAAGTGGGGTATAGACCTGAATGGGGGTCTCAAAAGATGAAACACAGGTGGCAGAGAAATACTTCAAGAAATGCTCAACATCTTTATTCATCATGGAAAAGTAAAAATTGAAACTTCTTTGAAATTCCTGGGTAAACCTGCCAAAATAGCTAAGATCAATAAACCAAAGGGACTTTGTTAGTGACAAGGCAGAGTAAGGGGAATGTTTAATCTATTTTTGGTAGGAATGCAAACTTGTACAGCCACCATGGAAATCAGTGTGACAGTTCCTCAGGAAGCCGGGAATAGAACTACCTCAAAGTCCAGCTGCACCACCCTTGGGTATACCTGAAGAACTCTGTAGCCTACTTTAGAAACTCTTGACTAACCATGTTTACTGTTGCTCCATTAATGCTATCAGGGAATTAAAAATAGAGTAGATACCTGTCAATGATGGACTGACTGGGTAAAGAACGTATGGAACACTTACATAATAGAATATTATCCAACTGTTAAAATAAAGATGCATGTAAAGATGGAGCTGAAAAATAATTATGTGGACTAAGGTAACTCTACCCAAAACATAAATATGGTACATATTTACCTATATGTGGATGATAGCTGTTAAGTCTTTGATAAACAAGCTACAGTCAGTGAAACCAAGAGAGATAATGTGTAAAGTAAGGGATGGGGTGGGGGTGGTGATGGTTAGTTCAGTCTAAGTGAAATAGAATAGATAATCATGGATGGCTGTAGGTGTGCTGTCACGGGAACATCAAAGAGGGAACAGAATTAGGTAAGGGAAGGAATACAGCTAAAATTAAGGGACATTTGAAGGGTGAAGCTTCCATAAATATATGTATAATCTATCTATCTATCTATCTATCTATCTATCTATCTATCTATCTATCTATCTATCATCTATCTACCTATCATCTATCATCTATCATTCATCTCTCTCTCTCTCTCTGTCTCTCTCTGTCTCTGTCTCTCTCTCTGTCTCTCTGTCTCTCTCTCTGTGTCTCTCTGTCTCTGTCTCTCTGTCTCTGTCTCTGTCTCTGTCTCTGTCTCTCTCTCTCTCTCTCTCTCTCTCTCTCTCTCTCTCTCTCTCTCTCCCTATCATCTATCTAGCTATCTCCCTGTTTATTTAATTTTACAGTCCTGTTTAGTTCTACCCCAAGTCTCTGGGCCATCCAGTTTTTGGTTCCTGGCCAATCAGGCAGTGCAGGGCATGCACTCTCTCTCATGGTGTGGCATCAGTTTAAACCAAACATTGGTTCACCATTTCTGTAACTTTGTGACACTATTGCCCCAGTGTATCTTTCAAGCAGGACAGACTGTGGGTTGAGGGTTTCTGTGTCAGTGTCATTTTCTCTTTCTATACCCAAAAGATCATCTTCTCACATCAAAGAGAGTAAGAATGTAGAGGTGGAGGCTGTAGGCTCCCACCAGTTTGACTGCTCTATGCTCAATGGGTTGTGTTTGAAGTTGGCTATAGGCTTGCTGTATATTGCCTTTATTATTCTTATGCATGTTCCTTGCATCCATAATCTCTCTAAAACTTTCATTATAAAAGGGTATTTGGTTTTCTTTTTTTTTTTTTCTCACTAGGTAGTTTATTTCTCTCCCAGCAAAATGCAGACTGAGAACAGGGAAACATTTATCATCACTACAGTATGTGATCTACATCTGTCTCAGAAGTTGAGGGTATCTCAATAGGGTGGCATCTTGGCACCATGGTATTAAAGCCTTCTTAAACAGAAAGCAGGGAAGCTAAAAAATGTCTCAAACCTTCTTTCAAAATGGAAAAATTTAGATAAGTCAATGTCGTAAATTTTCCAAATGATTTCTCTGTTATCTGTTTCTGTGGCCACTAATCAGTGCCTAGAAAGGTGATAGACAATTGAGACAAAATCTATTATGATTAATCTGCTAAATGAATGTGGTATGAAACTGAACCCCAGTGACTGTTCTTTTTTTTTCTTTTTTTTATTAACTTGAATATTTCTTATATACATTTGGGTGTTATTCCTTTCCGGTTTCCGGGCAAACATCCCTTCCCTCCCCCCTTCCTTATGGGTGTTCCCCTCCCCACCCTCCCCCCCATTGCCGCCCCCCCCGACAGTCTAGTTCACTGGGGGTTCAGTCTTAGCAGGACCCAGGGCTTCCCCTTCCACTGGTGCTCTTACTAGGATATTCATTGCTACCTATGAGGTCAGAGTCCAGGGTCAGTCCATGTATGGTCTTTAGGTAGTGGCTTAGTCCCTGGAAGCTCTGGTTGCTTGGCGTATTTGGTTTTCTTAAAGACAATCTCTATGCTTATGAGATGTACTCTTTTTCTCTTTTAGTTTGTTGATATGGTGGATTGCATTGACTGATTTTTGCATATTGTACCACCCCTTCTTCTCTGAAATGAAGCCTTCTTGATCATACTGAATGGTCTTTGTGATGTGTCCTTGGATTTGGTTTACAAGTATTTCTTGAGGATATTTGCAGCTGCATCACAAAGGAAATCATTTTTATTTCTCTTTCTTTATTGAATCTTTATTTGGTTTGGGTATCAGGGTAACTGTGGTCTCATAAAATGAACTGAACAATGTTTCTTCTGTTTTTATTTTGTGGAATAATTTGAAGAGTATTGCTCATTAAGTCTTCTGTCAAAGTCTTGTAGAATTCTGTCCTAAAATTTGTCCGGGGATGTTTTGTTTGGGAGACTTATTGCCTGTTTTTATTTCACTAGGAATTTTAAGTCTATTTAAATTGTATGTCTGATCTTGATTTAACTTTGATAAGTAGTGCCTATCAAAACAATTATCGAATTTGGATATTAAATTTGGTGGAGTATAGGGTTTTTTTTTTTTAAATGATTCTCTGAGTTTCATTGGCGTCTGCCCTTATGTCCCCTTTTTGTTTCTGCTTTTATCAATTTGAATATTCTCTTTGTGTCTGTTAGTTTGGATAAGTTATAAACCACTCTTAAGGAAAGGCCCCATGCCCAATAGTAAAGAGGCAACACAAAACAAGCTCAGTAGTGCTTTTGGATGTTTTTATTTTGCTATTGTTGTTTAAAATTTTTGCCCCATAATGTTTTGTCTGGACATATTCTTACAAGTCTTTTGCCTGTATATTGTGATTTCCAAGTTTGTGTTTTTAGGGGATTTGTGTATGTGTAATGTCTTTCTGTGTTTCTTGTGCCTCTCTGTGACTCTTTGTCTTTCTGTGCTTTTGTTGTTTTCAGGTTATTTTTGCTTTTATTTTAGTCTCCTCTCTCTGTGTGTCTCTCTGTGTCTCTCTGTCTCTGTATCTGTCTCTCTCTCCTACCTCCTCTCCCTTCCTCTTCCTTCCTTCCCTTTCTTTCTCTCCTACCTCCTTCTCACTCCTCCCCTTTCTCCTTCCCTCCCTCCCTCACTCCCTCTTTCCCTCCCTCCCTCCCTTCTCTCTCTCTCTCTCTCTCTCTCTCTTTCTTTCTTTCTTTCATGCCTGTTTGTTTTCTAATGAGAAAGAACAAGGAAGGATTGGATTTGTGTGGGTGGTGGGATGGGAGGATTTGTGAGGACTTAGGGGGGGGAGAGCCATGAGCCATAATCACAATATGTCTTATGAAAAAAAAGTGTTTTCAAGAAAAAAATTCAGAAAAAAAGCAATGTTGGATCTTAACTGTATTAAGTAAAACCTTTTATCTTGTTAAAGTGATAATAGTCACTTCACTTTAAATAGTATCAAGAGCATTATAATTGGCATTTATAAATTAATTTACTATATTCAGTAACAGAGAGAAGGCAAATTGAAATTCTATTGATTTGTTAGTGATTTCTTAATTAAAGGGAAAACTCCTGTCATTTGGATACTTGAGTTTCGAATGACTAACCTGTGTTGTGTAGCTGGAAGTGAAAAGCAGACCCAACATTGCTTTCCCTTTGAATGGCCTTCCACGTAAGCAAATGGAGCAACTGTGATGTCTCTATTCTCTTTTTATTAGCATCAGCAATTTCTCACCATGCTGGTCACTGCAGATGTAGGCTTCCTGAGACAATCTCAGTCAGTGATGTAGTCTAAAACAAGGCTTCTGGCTACAAGGACCTTAAATTGTGTCACAAGCAATGCTAGTCATATTGGGATATGCTCCATAATTGTTTGTTCAAATGTTGTTATGGCTTGGTTTCAGAACTTGTCACTAGGGAAGACACTGGTCTTTTGAGTATAAATTTATTTGCAAAGTTGCAGATTATGAAAAGGAAAAATGCACACAACAAGAACATGCAGAATATAAATGGAAGCAGACTTTTTTTTTTAATACCCTGAAGGAAGGTGCAATGGAACAGAAGCAAGAGTGGCAGTTAAAGACATTTATTGTTATAGTGTATAAATTAGCTTAATTCTGCAATTAGCAGTTGAGTGGGTGGTCTTTTCTTTTTCCTTTAATTTGATAGACAGGTTTGTTCTAGAGTGTGGCTGAGTAAGCACTGTTTCCAAATGTGTATTAAAAGAAAGGAAAACTTTTTATTCTTTGTTCATAGGCATCAGGAAATTTTATTCCAAGACTCCTGAGATCGGGATTGTTTAAGCAGAAGACAGACTGTGTAAAGAACTGATTGATAAGAAATCACTAGTTATTCAAATCCCATATTTGCCTGAAATATAAAAATCTCCATCTATTTATAACATGGACTGAAATGAGTTGCCAATAATGAGGGATAAGCTGTAGTTTCCCAGTCTTACACACACACACACACACACACACACACACACACACACACACACACGCACACGCACGCACACGCACACCTGCTATTGGATAGTTTGATAAGTAAGCACTTATGTGCCCAACTTGCCTGGGGAGAAAAAAGAGCATAAACTTTTTTAAAAGACTTTCAAGAGAAAGTGTTTTAAGTGTTAATCAAGAAATCAGAACTTCCAGGTTAGACCAGTTCCATTGTAAGAGGAGCTTATGGAAGTGGCAGGGTCATTACTGGGGTCCTACACAAAGGGGCAGGTGCGAAAGAAGTCACCTGGACTCAGACTTGTGTCTGGTCCTGTGCTATTTGCAAGACTGGATTCTCTGTGGATCCCAGAGAAGTGGGGTCCACACTGAAAAGCACTCACAGATCCTGTGTTGTGAAACATTTATAACATTTTTAAATGGGGAGTGGTGATAATACTGATTAGTTTCAATCAAGTTTAACAAAACAGGTTGACTCTGGTTGGCACTCCTCTTCTCTCCTGTTTATCTTAGGAAGGTGTTTACATAACCAATGTAAGAAGTTAGATTCCATGCTCATTACATGACCAATGTAAGAAGTTAGAGTCCATGCTCATTCCATACCATTTTCTAATAAAGAACCACAGATAAGTATATTCAGAGACAAATTCCAAGAACGATAGGGGAAAGTTGTTAGAATTGATATGTTGATAATTTGAGTCTACTAAATAATAGTTCTCAGAACATTTAAGTAATCAGATGGTAAAAGATAATATAGTAGTAACTATTTGTACAAGTGTAGGAAACATTTTAAACAACAGGTATTCTTCTTTGCATGCTAATTCTAAAGATTTAGATGATTTTACATGGTTCATTGTTGTATAAATTTATATAGGTAGGTGATCAAACAGAGGCATGTATAAATATAGATGTGCACTGAATATACAAGTATGTGCACATGTAGAGGAATGAATGAAAAGCCAACTTAAAATTTTATCTATAAGTTAATCACAAATGTATTTGTATTTGCACACAAGGAAGTTTTGTTTTATTTCTGATTTCTGTTAATAAGAAATGCTCACTGTAGTTCCTTGTACCCTTGATGTTTCTTCTTCCCTTTTTATACTTTTAAAAGTCTATCTGTCTATCTATCTATCTATCTATCTATCTATCTATCTATCTATCTATCTATCTATCTATCTATCTATCTGTGTATGTGTACCTGTGTATGTGTATGTGTACCTGTGTACGTGTGTGTGTGTTTGTGTGTGTGTGTGTTGTGTGTGCACATCTGTGAAGACAGGTGCTGTGCAGTCCAGACAAAGTCATGATCTCTTTGAGCTACTGTTATAGGTTGTCATGAGCCAATAATGTGGATGCTGGGAATTGAACTCTGGTCCTTTGTAAAAGCAGTAACTCGTTTGGCCACTGAGTTGTTTTCCAAGCCCCAATGCTTGGCATTGTTTAAATGTAGCTCACTCCCTCTTTGCTTTGAAAGTTTTGCTCATATCCAGTCAACCAGAAACCTAAATGGTCATGAAAGCCATTTCATGTACAGCATGTACAATGGTATTTTGGTTCTAAAGTTTTAACTTTTAAATATTATATTCCTAGCTCCATGATGTAACAACATTCTTTTGATCCTTAAGAGCTTCATAATGCTTTCTATTTCTAAATTTTTGTATTTTTTATAAAAATAAGTAGGAAAAATATTATTCTTCTAATGTCTGTCAAAGGTGCCTGCTTGCTCCTATAGTTTACAACTGTCATGAAGCTCTGCTTGCTAAACCTGATCACATGAAGGGACTATGTTTGCTCTTCTATAAATAAAAGCTGTATGTACCCTTAATGAACTCTTAAGAAAACCCATTATGTATTTTTTGCAATTCTGGTCTTTTGAAGGCATTATGCCCAGTTAATACATTCACATAACCTCTGGATACTGAGATTGTATTTGTCACCCTTAAGTTCTGGTTTAAACAGTGATCAGCTCAGACATTTTATTCTACGCATGAACTCCTTGTATCTATTTTTTACTATAGTCTGTCTCTTATTAGACAAGGCATTAGCAAAGTATTATAATGGAAATTTATGTCTCTATAGTTTCAACAAAGGTCTATAGAGAAGAGGAGATGAGCTGATAGTCAAAACACAGTCTGAAGGTTCGGATTGCACAGGAACTATTGATACCTGGATTCTAATAGTGTGCCACCTGGAGGAAATGGCTATGGTTGAGTGCTTACTGCTCTGGCATAGGTTCCAAGTCTGATTCCTGGAACTCATATTGGGCAGCTCAAAATCTCCACCTGTAACCATAGCCACATGGAAATCTGATGCATCCAGCCTTTGTAGGCACCAGAATAATCATATAAATGCACTCCCATGTGAGTGTGCATGGAACACACAAATATGTTAAACAAACAAACAAACAAATGTAGGTGTTTTTTTTAAAGAATTACTGGAAGAGAAGTTATGGTATTCAGGCTTATACACTTGGTAGAGATATTTCTAAAAAAATATTATGTAAGCCTGTCTCTTTAAAAAAAGAAACCTCAGATATTGTTTAAGTCAATGATAATCATATATTTCAAATGAAAACAATAGTCACTATTACTGAGTCTGTCATACAAAACACATGAAGTCTACTAATATGAGGGTACCACCACTCTTTAATTTCTGAAAATTTATAATGAAATAAATAAAGCTTAGTATTTCTGTCCAATCTTTAGATAATATCACTAGGTGAATTTTATTACAGTACCAAAGAAATGTCAATTGTTAGAAAGAATTCTTTCCATAGACACATTTCTGTGAGGTTGTATTTTCCTTATCTGTACTTTCCATTCCTTCTGTACTTAACCAAAATCATAGATCACATGATTTTGAATGAATAATCATGAATAAGAATGACACTGTCTTCTAAATAATGAAGAGAATTTAAAAAAATGAAAAAAATGGACTTTTCAAAATTATATTGTTTTCAAAAACATAATAATTCATAATAAATTATTTTGTCTTAATAAATGCTGATGCCATTTTGTTACTTTGAGAACATTTTAAAACTCTCTTGACAATTTAAATAAAATATTTCACCCATAAACTAGTTCTCTGATGTCTTCTGTAATTTTTGGTGCCTTGTGTTCTTGGGGCTTATAGGTTTGGGAACTGCTACTTCAGATTTACCATGGTAGGTTTACCAACTGGCTGATCTTGTAGATCCTTAGAGTCACGTGAACAGAACTGTTGGTGACTCATCAGCAAGGATGATCTAGTGTCTGGCACATGGACTCAGCTCTTTTTGCTGCCAAAGGGCAAGATCTAGGATTTTTGTGATGCCCCTGCTATGTTTGCCTAATAGCTAGTGCTTTGTAAAACCTGTCCAGGTTTCTATGCAGAATGTGCTTATCAGACAGGAACACTGTCTGGTCTGGAATTAGCATCAATTTGATTCCCTTTTGTTTTGTGGAAGTGGATGTAAAAAAAAAAAAAAAAAAAAAAAAAAAAAAGCCTGCTCCAGCCAACTATGGTACAACAAGCTGTCATTCTGAGCAAATGTTCCTGACTCCTCCCCTGTGGCTTGTCTGACAAGCAGCCTTGCAGGTAGAGCTGTCGAATTTCAAACCGGAAGGCATGGTATCATAAACAATTTATTGATGGAATGTCAGCGTATAAAGGGGAAATGAACTTCACTTGCTTTCTACTGTTAAGCTTGAAAAACCTGGACCCTGGATACATCAGTTTTTCCTTGCCCTTGGGTTAATTCTTAGGTTTGCTTCAGTGTTCTGTCCAATTATACTTAGGTAATAAATAATTCAACTAAAACCCCTGAAAACAGTTTTATCCCAGATATTAAAATGCATAGACCAAGGTAAATGATATATCAATGCAGAAAATTGATGTGTTCTCTGCTTGGGTCCAGTTTGAAGGGGGCATGCTCAAAACTTGTCTTCTCCCATTCCTTTCCCACCCCCTCTTTTACTTTTTTCATTTTCTGTACTCTAAGCTGAAGCCCATAGCATCAGAATGTCTTTTGATCTACTTTTCCAGTGTGAATCAAGTGTTAATCATGGCAATCTTCTGTCAGTAGTGGTCCAGGATTGATGACTGAGGCCCCAGTCAAGCAGGCAAACATTACCTTTCTTCTTCTTCCATGATTCTCACATGGCCATCATACAATAAGTAGGAGGTATTTTCTAGCACTGGGGCACTCCAAGATCTAGTTGTAGCATCCATATCAGTAGAAGAATAACTACCAAATATGTTGATTACTACCCCAGACCACACAGTGCCCCATGGTCTATGGACCTTGGCTGCATTCTTTCTCTACATGGCTTTATTGGAGACTTTATCCCAGTGATGCTTTCCCTTTCAACTATGGTGTGGTTCTCAGTGCTATGGCAGAGCTGTGTGGACTACAGTTTGTCAAGTAAATACTGGGTTATTTTTGCTTTTATCTCTTTTTTCATGCTTTAAGAGTGGGAGTTTAGTAAACTCTTTGACAAAACTCATCTATTTAGTGAGTACAAACAAATCTATCAAAATTCTTATCATTAGTAGCTGTACTTTGGTTGGACTTACTATATAGGACTAAGTAAGAGGATACAGAGGTTATGGAATTTTGTATATGACTAAAATCAACGAAGAATTTTTAAAACTAATATTGGAATCTGTGTTTCCATGACTAGTTACAAAATACAAAGAAAATACACACATGTGGTGTTGCTATATGAGTATGAATATATGTGAATGGCTACGTGCAGAATATTTGACACTCCAGTGAAAACATCAGTATATTCACATGCATAAATCTTGGTTATGTCCTCACTGACATAAACATCAAGAAAAAAAAATCTATGAGTGGCAGCAGAAAATACATTTCCTGGAAAATGTTAGAAATAAGTAAAATGTTTCCCAAACACAAAAAGTGAAAACTTCTGATTTATAAGGTTGAAATGAATAATGTGACACCATTGAGTTTTTAACAATTCAAAGTTTTTGTCCTCACTTCCTTGTCCACCTCTGTTTGGTCATCTTTTCACTGATGTTGGCTAGCTCCACAGAATGTTGCCTCCACCCATTTTAAGCAAAAGCCTTCCTATACCAAGCAAGGAAAGAAAAATGAGTCTTATTAAGCTTCCAAGGGAGAGGCAACTGCCTGATCAGCATAAAGTCCTGAAGAAGCGAGGATCTAATTGCTACCTTAATGTATTTTGAAATATTAGTAGGTCAAAGATTAAGACAAGGACATAATTCAGAACAGAGAACCTAATAAGCTTGCTAATGTACCTCAAATGAGCACAAGAAGAATGTGATGTGTTTTGAAAATATTGATGAGCTTCTGCAGAGGGTACTTGTATGCCTGTAGTGCCGATTTCATGATCCAGAGCCTAAGCTTAAAGGTAGAAGAATCCCACATTGCTTATGCAATGAACACTGCATGCTGGATATCTTACAGATTTTCACTGTCTGGTGAGATAAAGAACTACCTCCGACTTCATTAACTCACTCAATTATTCATACATTTAGGTTATTTTAGACATAATCACTCTTGTGATTCAAACAGCACAGATAACTGGAAACAATTACAAACCCTGAGAATAAGAAATCAATAAATTAAAAATGAAGAAACTGGCAGCGCCCTTATTTAAATATATCAGGCCTATATCATAAGAAAGCATTACATGAGGGCATTAATTGAACCATTGCTTATATCTGTGTATATTAACCAAATTTCAAATAAGAATGATGAAAGTGAAGTCAACGTTTAAAATGAGATCACTAACATCCTTAAAAGTGTTTTATTTTTCTTTCAGTAGAAATGATACATTAACTAATGTTTGTAGTATATTTAAATTAACAATGACAGATAATTTCAAGTATACTCATAGTTTAAATTGAATAGATATAGTTCCAATTGCCAACTTCTTTATATCTTTAATGACCCAGGAAATAGGAGATTATTTTGATTAATTTAAGCCAAGTGGAAAATCAAAAGACCTGCTCACTATGGGTAGCATCATTCCCTGGCTTGGGTAAGAAAGTAAAAAGAAGAAAGTGAGTTGAGCACTAATTTATTGCTCCTTGTTCCACGACTGTGAATGTGATGGGATCATCTGTCTTGAGTTCCTTCTGTTATGTTTTTCTGGGACTTGTGCACTTGGGCTGAGAGCCAAAATAAACCCTTTCTCTCTTAAGTTGCTTTGTCTGTGTGTTTTATATTAGCAACAGGAGAAGTAGTTAAGCAAAAACTTCAATGATGTGAGTAAATATTGGTGGAAATTCAGGATGATACGGTGCTGAAGGGATGGTAACTCTAAATAGGAACAAAATCTGCTTTATGTGACTACAATGGACTTTTAAAGAAAGTATTTTGGATTTTAGAAACATGGGGCATACTTAACCATTCTCTTGTTTTGAGCTTTTGACTTCTGTGTCCTGAGTGTTACAACACCTTTAGAGGTAAAAAAAAAAAAAAAAAACTCTCTCAGTTATTTATGAGGTCAGAAGGTGACAGCCAAGAGAATTCCTCTAGATAGCAAGGGATGAGACCCAGAAAGCTAGGCAAACCTGCTTTCTCTGCAAATGGTGGTTATAGTAAGGACAGGACATTTGTAACTGCAACTTTCCTCTCCCGTTTCTGAAGATTGCTGTCCACAGAGTTATTCTCTAACATGTTCCTAGAAGGAACATCTTAGCAGTCTTGCCAAATTCTACTGTAAACATCGTATTTCTACATTAAGGACGGGATGTGAGGCAACTCTTCAGGTTCCTTTCGTTTCTCATTGCTTTGCTAGCTTTGGTGATATGTTCCTACATGCAGAATAGAGCGTGGGTGAAGTGTGAGGACAATGGGAGAGCAGCAGAATCACTCAGTCCCATAAAAAGCATCGGCAGAGATAGATCTGAAATGTATTCTATTGCCAATCAAAGGAACTCAGAGGCTTACTTTCAGTGACATTGAAATCTGTATTCATCTAATGATTCCAGAATTGAGTTTTCAATTTCAACGGGTTACACCCCCCTGCCCCGTTCCATCTTCATCTCTGCTTTATTTCATAAGATTCACACTTTGTAGACTGTCTTGTTATATTTCTCTCTCCAAGATTTCTGGTTTTCTTCCTTCCTTCCTTCCTTCCTTCCTTCCTTCCTTCCTTCCTTCCTTCCTTCCTTTCCTTCCTTTCCTTCCTTTCTTCCTTCCTTTCTTCCTTCCTTCCTTATTTCCTTCCTTTCTTCCTTCTTTCTTCCATTCTTTTTTTCTGCTTTCCTTTCTACCTTTCTTTTTATCTTTTTTGCCTTTTTCTCCTTTCTTTTGGTGATGTCTAAACACACACACATATATGCATGCTTGTAGTATGTATGTGTGCATATATGTATATCTATCTCTCCATCATACACATCATATACATATATATTTATATGCATATACATAGTCAGTTGCTTGAAGAAGACAAGCAGAATAACAACACCATCTGTTGTGTAGCTGTGGACATTTTTAGCATATTATTAATGAAGAACCACAGGTAATTGATGGCTTCTGATAAATGGCGATTCAATTTTCTTCAGGGACAAGCCCTTCCAATCACTAAGTTATTTAATACCAAGTGTCAGCCCTGAGCAAATATACATATGATTCACACAAAATGGACTCAGCAGGTTGCATTTATGTGTACATGTGTGTATGTAATAATAATAATTAAAGAAGAGGCTATGAATTTGAGAGGAGAGAATGGGAAGGAACATAGAAGGGTGTGGGGGTGAGAAAGAGGACTATTAATGATGTACAAAGTTCTAAAACAACTAATTAAATTAAATATAAAATGAGACCACTTATAATTTATTTAATTTGTTTTTTTCTTGAGAATTTCATGCATGAATAGTATGTATTTTGATCAAATTCACCCTTTACTCTCTCTCTTCCAATTCCTCCTATAAACATCCACACCATTTTACCTTCCAACTTCATGTACTTCTACAAACTTACAGAGTTCACTTAGTGATACCAGTATATGCATGGATCTAGGACCACCTACAGGAGCATGGGTATTCACTCAGGCTTGTGACTGTGACAAAAACCTACTCTCCCTCTCCTAGCAGTAATACATTGAAAATAGCTCCTCAGTTATGGACTTTTTCTTTTGAGAAAGCATTCTCTCCACAGTATTCTTTATTTGTACTCTGCATTTAACTACCAAATATTGTCATTGAATTAATTCCTTCCCTTACTTATATATATCTACTTCTTCAAATCCACTACTTATGCCAAAAAACAACTTTGCTTTTTGTCTGCATTCTGTTTTCTTGCCTTACAACCCTTTCCCCTCCATACTTTTCTTTCTAAGTACCCAGCCCATGATTTGCTTTCTATAGTAACCACAGATGTCATTCTAGGTTTTCTATGCTTTTCCTGAAAATATTTATTTTGAGGTGACAAGAAAAAATATAAAGCAACTCATGGTAACAATAATTGAATAAGTTCTGTCCATCATTGACTCAAAAGTGATATTACATTAAATAGGCCAGTCAGATACTTGTGTTTTCAGGTGTTCACACAACCAACCTAGAAATGTAAACCCTCATGAGTGTCTCCCCTTGAGTGCTCTGAGTATTTGCATTTCTTCTAAATCAGTGAGTAACCAAGATTTTTCCTCAAAAGGTGAGTGGAAAGGAAATTATACATGCTGCCAGGCAATGTAAAGTCACTCACTGTCAGGACACGTGAAGACAGAGATACATTTTAAATGAGTTCCAGTAACTGTGTAGCTACTGTGGGTCCCATTTCTAGACCATTCTGAAAAAGGAAAGAATACTGGAAAGAGAAGGTGCGTGATATTCACCAGGACAGGAGTGGTAGTGAGACAGAAAGGAAAAGCACAGATTATTTGGGAATTTCACACATCGCACACCATGACACTCACTTCCCATTCCTCCTAGGTCCACCCTCCCATCCTTGTGCCCTCTCCTCCCCCCAAAAAAATATTAAGAAAGAAAAATACCAAGTACAGTTCGCATGGCTTCCTTCCTTCTTTGATGTATGGTCAAATTCCCAGTGGCCAGCCCTGTAAAATAACTGAGTCCTTTCCTGTTTCTCTGCCAGAAGCCACCAACTGTGAAGAGCTACATTTCTGCAATCACAATTTTTAAAAAAACTAATCGTTTTTTACAGTGGAGACTTTATCCTCCTCTTTGTCCATCCTCTGACTCTTCCACATCCTATACCTCCTGCTCCTCTTGCTGTCTCCAGGAGGATCTCCCCATCCCACCCCAACCCCCTACCCCACCAGACCTCCCTACTCCCTGTGGCCTCTAGTCTCTCTCTCTCTCTCTTTCTTTTTTTTTTTTCTTTTTCTTTTTTTCGGAGCTGGGGACCGAACCCAGGGCCTTGCGCTTGCTAGGCAAGCGCTCTACCACTGAGCTAAATCCCCAACCGCAGGCCTCTAGTCTCTTGAGGGTTAGGTCCATCTTCTCTGACTGAGTCCATACCTGGTAACCCTCTGCTGTATATGTGTTGGGGGCCTCATATCAGCTTATGTATGCTGCCTGGTTGGTGGCCCAGTGTCTGAGAGATCTTTGGGTTTAGGTCAGTTGAGACTGCTGATCCTCCTACAGGGTTGTCCTCCTCCTCAGCTTCTTCCAGCTTTTCCTTAATTCAACCACACGAGTCACCAGTTTCTGTCCATTGATTGGGTGTAAATATCTGCATCTGACTCTTTCAACTGATTGTTGGGTCTTTTTGGAGGGCAGTCATGACAGTCACCTTTTTGTGAGCGCCCCATAGCCTCAGTAATAGTTAGTGTCAGACTTTGGGGCCTCCCCTTGAGCTGGATTCCAATTTGGGCTGTCACTGGACCTCCTTTTCCTCAGGCTCTTCTCGATTTTGTCCCTGAAGTTCTTTCAGACATGAACAATTATGGGTTGGAGTTTTTGGCTGTGAAATGGCAGACCCATTCCTCACTTGATGCCCAGTCTTTCTGCTGGAGGTGGGCTCTGCAAGTTCCCTTTCCCCACTACACAACTTTTAAGGACTCTCTTCAATGGCTTCCTGTCTAGACCATTCCCTTTGTGACAGAAGATTTCAATATCTCTTATTTTCAATTGTGTGTCTGGAGACATCAACACCATTGCAACAGAAACTTCCCTGCTCATAACAGACAATGGCAGTAAAGATCATGGACTTCCACATGTTTTTTTGAGACTACATAGACCACATCCATTATTATGTCCTTCAGGTGCACCATAAAAGATGGATCTCACCACAGCCCCCAGTGGCAATATGGACCTCAGATAGCAACAAAGCCCTTAGCTACAGAATGATTCACAGACATTAACATGGCTTATGGTTGGCAGCAGAGATCACAGAAATCAACATGTTCCCTTGTGACAGTCCTGTTCATAGACATCAATATAGCCTCATGTGGCAACAGGAATTTATGGGCAGCAACATGGCTCTAGCACCGATGATTTTTAAGACCACACAACTCTTGTGCATAAAGTAGTATTGACGAGTTCATGACTTTTTCATTGTCAAATCTCACAGAACCTTACAATACAGAGTTACTGGAGGAAAACATTGCTCCATCTAAAACTATCTTTCAGAATGTAACTTTAGGATGGATAGAAGACTGAAAAAAGATGTAATGACTTCTGAAGAGCTAGTTCCTAGATGTTTCTATACTTTAAGAAAAGAACAGGATTATTGCTCACAATTTTGCTCCTAGAACAGAAAGGAGAGAAATGACTGTTTAAGGAAAGAAGTGCATGAGCATGATTATGTCTCAGAAGTGGAAATAACAATCATATTAACAAAGAAACTTGGTTAGAAAATTCTCTAACATCTCTTTCACATAATGCTCCTTCCAGTGGAATCTCTGCTATACAAACATGGCCCATTGCTGTAAAAATATTTTCCTTTTGTTCTTTGTGCTAAGGTTCTCCTTATGCACAATCAAACTTCACACATCCCCACACTTATTTTTACATCCATTGGCATGATCTCCATTTGCCTGCAATATGTAACCATACCTGTGTCACTAAAAAGCCCAATTTAAAGTTTGAAATGTATCCTTCCCTGATGTTTGTATTTTTATACCTTTGGATATATATGAAAGTTTTCTCCTTCAAAATATGACTGATCTTCTCTGATCAATAGCTAGTAAAATTCAAGGAATTGTTGCTTTCTAACTTTTTTCATATTTAGCCAAATGCTCATTTCAGACTATGTAAAAACTTAGCAGTGTCTCATAAAATTCTCTTTTCTGTTCTATGTGCAATATCCTAATAGACAGGTCATATCTTCATATATAACTGGATCACATCGGAAGTTTCTCCTTTCAGCTTCTCAGCAGACTCTTGTTGAGCAATGTCCATTGATGTCCGGATTCTCTTAGTCTCTCTTGAATTATTCTGCTTGGCCTCGAACTCTGGCACTCTGGTCTAATCTTCTGGCTCCTTCTCATTCGTTGGCTCATTCTGTCTTCACCTGCGTCTAACTTGTTCTCTCTTCCACCTGTCTCTTCTGTCTCTGTAAAACAGGTACTGTGCCAAGTAACCATTTGTCACCATAAGAATGAAGCATTGTCACAGGGAGCCTAATGTAATTTGTAAATCACGAAAACACTTGGAGTGGTTACCTCAAAAATTGCTTTAAAATTGCTCGGTTGATTATGCATACATAAATGATTTGATAAAAATATATATTGCCTATTAAGTAATCAGCTAGGGCAAATGCATATTCCTGATAGGTTCTTCTTGTCCTCCCCAAGCCTTCTCTGATTTCAAAGTTCTAGATAGAGTTCCATTCCTGTCACAGTTCCTTCACTAACTGTTCCCACACTGACCTCAACTTCTCTAATCTGGTGAAGTATCTGGCCTTTATTATTTCAGCTCTTAATTATATATGCATGTACAGCTGGAATGTTTTTTCTTCTCTTCTCTGCCTGATAAACATGTATTCAGTAATAAGGCAATAAACATGTAAGGTAAGCATACCCTCCTCCCTTGAACATTCCTATGGATTGACTGTGAAGAGAATGGATGTGTCCTTGTCCCTGGCCACAGTGTGTGTCCTTTGTATAGATGAAAGGGGCATCTGTCCCTCAGTTTGGTATATATTCTTTCTGACTTTCTATTGCTCTCTTCATTGGGAACAATTCTGCTCATTGAGACTAAGTTCTGGAAAGGGTCTAGAGTATTAAAGAAATTCAATGTACACTTGCTAAAATGATAAATGGGGGAACACAAAAATTAATATAAAAGAGTTAATCATTAGGTTGTTGTGTATATCAAATAATGAGCAACTGTTCATGGATCAATCCATTATTTACACCAATAAATTAAATAAGTACATAGCAGAATAAACCAATCATACCTATCAACTCAGGGAGAACACATTCATTAATAATATCTTTTTTTTTCTTTTTGCCTTCACTGTTTATTTGTAAAATTATTTTTTGTTTTTATACACATAAAACTTAGAAAATATAGCCCTCTTGGTCATACCTTCCTAAATTTTGTAAATACTATCTTATTTTTTTTTTTACTTTTTTTTTTATTAACTTGAGTATTTCTTATATACATTTCGAGTGTTATTCCCTTTCCCGGTTTCCAGGCAAACATCCCCTCCCCTCCCTTCCGTATGGGTGTTCCTCCCCACCTCCCCCATTGCCGCCCTCCCCCCAACAGTCTAGTTCACTGGGGGTTCAGTCTTAGCAGGACCCAGGGCTTCCCCTTCCACTGGTGCTCTTACTAGGATATTCATTGCTACCTATGAGGTCAGAGTCCAAGGTCAGTCCATGTATAGTCTTTAGGTAATGGCTTAGTCCCTGGAAGCTCTGGTTGCTTGGTATTGTTGTACATATGGGGTCTCGAGCCCCTTCAAGCTCTTCCAGTTCTTTCTCTGATTCCTTCAACGGGGGTCCTATTCTCAGTTCAGTGGTTTGCTGCTGGCATTCGCCTCTGTATTTGCTGTATTCTGGCTGTGTCTCTCAGGAGCGATCTACATCCGGCTCCTGTTGGCCTGCACTTCTTTGCTTCATCCATCTTGTCTAATTGGGTGGCTGTATATGTATGGGCCACATGTGGGGCAGGCTCTGAAGGTGTTCCTTCAGTCTCTGTTTTAATCTTTGCTTCTCTCTTCCCTGCCAAGGGTATTCTTGTTCCCCTTTTAAAGAAGGAGTGAAGCATTCACATTTTGATCATCCGTCTTGAGTTTCATTTGTTCTAGGCATCTAGGGTAATTCAAGCATTTGGGCTAATAGCCACTTACCAATGAATGCATACCATGTGTGTCTTTCTGTGATTGGGTTAGCTCACTCAGGATGATATTTTCCAGTTCCAACCATTTGCCTACGAATTTCATAAAGTCATTGTTTTTGATAGCTGAGTAATATTCCATTGTGTAGATGTACCACATTTTCTGTATCCATTCCTCTGTTGAAGGGCATCTGGGTTCTTTCCAGCTTCTGGCTATTATAAATAAGGCTGCGATGAACATAGTGGAGCTTGTGTCTTTTTTATATGTTGGGGCATCTTGTGGGTATATGCCCAAGAGAGGTATAGCTGGATCCTCAGGCAGTTCAATGTCCAATTTTCTGAGGAACCTCCAGACTGATTTCCAGAATGGTTGTATCAGTCTGCAACCCCACCAACAATGGAGGAGTGTTCCTCTTTCTCCATCCACATCCTCTCCAGCATCTGCTGTTACCTGAGTTTTTGATCTTAGCCATTCTCACTGGTGTGAGGTGAAATCTCAGGGTTATTTTGATTTGCACATTAATAATATCTTAATTAGTCTTATGTTCATATTCTTTGAATATAAAAGTACCAGATGTATGTATTGGATGGAGGCTTTCTATTTAATCAAGAAGAGATGGTTTACTCTCCTTTATGTATTTTTACGTTTTTTAGAAACCTCAATAATATAAGGAAATAGAAATGAAAATGATGAACTCCTAGAATTACCAATACATAAAATTAGTATTTTAACTGCTGTACTCTATGTTTTCTTTCTTTGTCTCTCATGTGGGTCTAAGCATACCCCACTATTTTGCATGCTTGTATTGAAGTGGTTGATTGGACTCAGCATGGAGATTGTCAAGCCAGTCTATTGAATGCACCTGCCATTGACCATTCACAGTTTAGTAAAACAGAATAAGATCGATTCAGCTTGCTGATAAAAAGGGCGCCCAGCATGGATACAGTGGTAGTTTCAGTGTTGAGACAGAGTATCCCGGGCCAGTTCTTTCAGAAGAACATAGGCAAACCAGTTCCCATAGGTGGGGAAAGGATGGGGCCATTTCAGAAAGATGGGTTGGTTTAGCTGTTGGCTCTCTTGCAAATACTTGTAGGAGGTGAGAGTCAGATCACTGCTTCTGTATAGGTGAGCATACATAGCCAGGTTAGGACAGGAAGGGGATGTTGAGCTGGTCTGTGGATCTCTAGTGTCCTTGCCTGGGTCTTGGCATGGACATGGAAACACATCGTGTGGTTGTGGTAACAATCACAGTCTCATTCTTTGTGCACCCTGCCAGGACCAAATGTCATTTTCATTTTTGAATGATTTATTTTATTGGACATTTAGCTATTATTTTGACTTTTCTAGTCTTTACATATACCATTTAAGGATTATTTAAAGATATCACATTTTTTAAAAAATAAATAACTTGTAAATAATTTTAGAATCAAACGAGAAAACATTTGCATGTGTATGTCCTGTTGCAATATTTTCCTGGAAAGTACCAATTTGATTTATAGATAGTAAGGTGATGTTGTGTATCACATATTTAAAATCAATTAGTAAGGGAGAGTGGAATGTTAATTTTAATTGAATTTGAGTCTTGGTACTTGTTTGGAGAGTTTTCTCTTTTTTTTCCCTATATTTTTCTGGTTAATCTTTGCTTTTTTTAAGTTTCTTTTCACATTCTTTGTTGATTGCCTAACAGAAGTCATATATTTCTTATTAAATCCATGCTACCTTTTTAAGTACTAAATGGAAAATTCACTTATAGTCTAGTCTGAAATAGTATTTAATTTCTCACTTATTTGTGAAAATTCATAGTATAGACTTGTTTTATATTGAGAGGGTAGCCAGTCAATCCTGGGAAGGGGAAGGAAGGAGGCTGGTACTAGGGATCAGAACTGAGCTAGTCTTACAGAAATAGTCAATTGTAGCCTACCTCAGTTTCTTATACACTTCACAATAGCCATTAGAAATGTGTTCAGACACTGCCATCACACAGGTACTGTGCTGGGGAGATGGATTGGATCACGAAATTGTACATATGTATCACATTACCATGCTTTGCTAATGATGTGCAAGCATGTGTCAATTAAAAGTGAAAAATAACCATTAGTACATTAAAATTTTATATGGTTCATCGGGTCAAGTCTTTTCCTTTGTGCCCGTGTTCCCTCATCTTCATACATCTTCACTATTGTCACGTCCAATTCTGCTGTTAAGCTTAATGAATTAGTCTATTTGAAATTATTTTGGAGCCTGGTAAAAAATAGAGTTCTAAAATATTAATATAACGGATTTTTTTACTCAGTTTTTAAGAATAATCTTTACTTTCTACAATAAGTTGCATGTTTGATAATAGTTCAATATATTATTATTAGATAATTGTTATTAGACAAAGCATTGATTTATTCAAGGAAATTCTTCCTGTTTTTAGAAACCACACAATGGGTATTGTGAAAAGGAAAGTCAACACTTTTGAGTTGCAAGATTCTATAAAATTAGTGCACTTAATATCCAAAATGTGATAACTATGCTTTGTTTTAGGCAAAAGTAATTGCTAATCTGTTGTTCTACAGTGCTTGCTTGTTATTCTTCTATTTCTCCAGTATTTTTGATTAAGTCATTTATCTGATATACAAGGAAAATTTCCTGAGTGATTATGGGCTGGTAATATTTATGTCTGATTTTTCATTGTATGTAATCTTGTTTTGAGTTCGAGTGACAAAATTCTCTGGGTACAATACTCATGCTCATAAATATCTATTAGACTACATAGTCCACATTTAAATAAAAATTTATGAGTGTTAGCCTTTTAACCCCTTGTGTTTTTCCAGATCTCTATATATGTATAATTAAGGGGACATGCCTGATAGTTTTGTGATAAAGCACTCAATTTCTTAGAAACAATAAAATAGATGTGTAAAGTTGTCCAAATCAATTAAATGTGATTTCGAATATTAAGCCCCAAAGTCTTCATAATTGACGCCAGCACAGATAGATATTTATATGGAATTCTATATGTTAGGAATGCATATTAATATTTTATATTTTCAGAAAAATGAACAATTGCCTCTTCTGTGATTCTTAAGACTCTGTTTCATCAGGTCCCACTACTGAGGGTGACATGCTTCATTCATTTGTGACAGTTTCATAGTACCCATCATGCCGTGCAGCTAGCAATTGTAACCATTATGTCGCAAAGCATCTCGCCTATAATTACTTTTCATGTGTCCTCCAGAGGACTTCATGAGGCATTTTTACTGTCACTGAAGGGTAACAGAAAGTAATTCTGCACTTAAGGGCTTTAAAAAAATGCAGCTTTACTTTTGTCTCATGGATTTTGCATTGCTACATTTATCATACACACACACACACACACACACACACACACACACACACACACTACAATTTCTGCTTTTATTAATGAGAAGTATTCCAACATTACAATGTAGGGAAAAAAAAACCAGAAAACTGGTATGAAACTGTGCAGTCTCTCTCTCTCTCTCTCTCTCTCTCTCTCTCTCTCCTTTCTTTTTCTTTCTTGTCTTTATTCTGTTTTTCTTTCTTTGGCAAGGAGAGGGGAGGAACAATCAACTCTCCTCCCATATGCTTTAACTTCATGTCTGTTTTGCCATTATCCCTTCTGTTAAGATATGATTAATGGGAGCTCTCCTGAATTTCAAACACCCTGAAAACCAGCCAATCCCTTCTCTTTGGAGGCTACATTGAAAAATAACAATAAAAGTGAGGTGGTGCTGGCTTTTGAAGTCTTTAGAGAACCCATCACTGTGATCTTTGTACCACCGCTGGGGAAAGAGGACATCTTTGCACGTGTCTGGCATTGTTCATGACAACAGGGCGACCGAAATAAAGCAAGAGTTTCTGGGAGTAGCATTAGGATGCAGCCCTCCCGCTGTGCACACCAGTTCCCTGCTCTGCACAGCTGCCTGCTCAGCTGGGGGTTGGAAATCAGCACTGTGAGAAAAGACAGAAATGACCGTGATGCGTGCCTCTCTCTGTGAGGAAAAGGTAATGTTCAATTAACGTGTCAGCCTGCTGCTTGGGAACAGACTTAGTTCTGTCTGTTTGTTTGCTGTTCCTTTCGCTTTCTTCTCTGCTTCTTTTTCATTCAATGGAATAAACTCCCTGAACGGAAAGTGTTTGGGCTGCACTTGTGAACGAGGAGCCTGCTCTCCTGTGGCTTTACTGACATCGAGTACAGTGTATGTGTTCAAACCCACCGGGCAGCTGCGTGGCTCATGCTGTCTTGGCTAAGCCTTATGCAAGAGAGTGAAAATACAGCGGAATGAGAAGAGTCTACAATAAAGGAGCTTTTATGAACGCAGGGCTGACTTGTAGGAGATTCATGTTAGCCTTCCCTTTGCCTCCATGTAAAATGCCTCTCCTGGTGTTGACAGTGAGCTGTTTCACGTGTGATCTGAGTATTAAAACCTATTCTTTTTCATAAGTTGACAGCTTTTCAGCTGTAAAATCATATTATCTTCATTCTTAATGCTTAAAAATTGTACTTGGGTTGTATAGATAAAAATTTAAAAGAAACATGATTGTATAGAATCCTTTTCTTCAAGGGATTATATTATTCTACCTCTTAGGGGCAGCAAATCCATGAGGGCCCTGAGGAAAATCCTTTTATCCTCTTTGAGAAAAATTTATTTTACTAGTGCTGAACCATCTGAGAAAAGGCTGTTCAGTGACACAAGTATGCATGATGTATGTGCGAGTGTGTCCCCGGCTTGGCTTTCATTGTATAAATTTATTCTAGGAGTTTTGCTGGAAAGCTTAATGATCTTGAACTCAAGCTATGTCGTTAGAATGAAGTCCAGGAATTGACTCTCCATGGGAAAGAAACAAGCCAATTTTGTTATAGTTTAAATATTAGAACCAAAGCATCGATTGTTCTTATTTTAATAATCATTAAATGTAAAATTATTTTACTAGCACTCATTATGTGTTGGTCTCTGGGCTTGGTGATGGACAGAAAAGCTAAGCATAGAGTCCCACTGTTAAGACTTCTGTAGTCTACTCTGGTTTATTGAGAGAAGATATGATATTTAACCCTTTCCGTACAAGTCACATTACAGAAAAGTTTGACAGATTTTATTGCATTCCTCCTCAAAGGACGTGAGATTTGCCTGTGGGCTGCTCTACAATGGATTATTTTTTTTTTTTTTTTTTTTTTTTTTTTATTAACTTGAGTATTTTTATGTACATTTGGCAAACATCCCTTCCCTCCCCCTTCCTTATGGGTGTTCCTCCCCACCCTCCCCCATTGCCGCCTCCCCCTGACAGTCTAGTTCACTGGGGGTTCAGTCTTAGCAGGACCCAGGGCTTCTCCTTCCACTGGTGCTCTTACTAGGATATTCATTGCTACCTATGAGGTCAGAGTCCAGGGTCAGTCCATGTATAGTCTTTAGGTAGTGGCTTAGTCCCTGGAAGCTCTGGGTTGCTTGGCATTGTTGTACATATGGAGTCTCAAGCCCTTCAAGCTCTTTCCAGTTCATTCTCTGATTCCTTCAACGGGGGTCCTGCTCTCAGTTCAGTGGTTTGCTGCTGGCATTCGCCTGTATTTGCTGTATTCTGGCTGTGTCTCTCAGGTTCGATCTACATCCTGCTCCTGTCGGTCTGCACTTTCTTTTGCTTCATCCATCTTGTCTAATTGGGTGGCTCTATATGTATGGGCCACATGTGGGGCAGGCTCTGAATGGGTGTTCCTTCAGTCTCTGTTTTAATCTTTTGCTCTCTTCCCTGCCAAGGGTATTTTGTTCCCTTTAAAGAAGGAGTGAAGCCTTCACATTTTGATCATCCGCCTTGAGTTTCATTTGTTCTAGGCATCTAGGGTAATTCAAGCATTTGGTCTAATAGCCACTTATCAGTGAGTGCATACCATGTATGTCTTTCTGTGATTTGGTTATCTCACTCAGGATGATATTTTCCAGTTCCAACCATTTGCCTTCGTATTTAATAAAGTCGTTGTTTTTGATAGCTGAGTAATATTCCATTGTGTAGATGTACCACATTTTCTGTATCCATTCCTCTGTTGAAGGGCATCTGGGTTCTTTCCAGCTTCTGGCTATTATAAATAAGGCTGCGATGAACATAGTGGAGCACGTGTCTTTTTTATATGTTGGGGCATCTTTTGGGTATATGCCCAAGAGAGGTATAGCTGATCCTCAGGCAGTTCAATGTCCAATTTTCTGAGAAACCTCCAGACTGATTTCCAGAATGGTTGTACCAGTCTGCAACCCCACCAACAATGGAGGAGTGTTCTCTTTCTCCGTGATCCTCGCCAGCATTTGCTGTCACCTGAGTTTTTGATCTTAGCCATTCTCACTGGTGTGAGGTGAAATCTCAGGGTTGTTTTGATTTGCATTTCCTGATGACTAAAGATGTTGAACATTTTTTAGGTGTTTTCAGCCATTCGGCATTCCTCAGCTGTGAATTCTTTGTTTAGCTCTGAACCCCATTTTTAATAGGGTTATTTGTCTCATGTGTCTAAACTTTTTGAGTTCTTTGTATATTTTGGATATAAGGCCTCTATCTGTTGTAGGATTGGTAAAAGATCTTTTCCCAATCTGTTGGTTGCCGCTTTGTCCTGACCACAGTGTCCTTTTGCCTTACAGAAGCTTTGTAGTTTTATGAGATCCCATTTGTCGATTCTTGATCTTAGAGCATGCCATTGGTGTTTTGTTCAGGAAATTTTTCCAGTGCCCATGTGTTCCAGATGCTTCCTAGTTTTTTCTTCTATTAGTTTGAGTGTGTCTGGTTTGATGTGGAGGTCCTTGATCCACTTGGACTTAAGCTTTGTACAGGGTGATAAGCATGGATCGATCTGCATTCTTCTACATGTTGACCTCCAGTTGAACCAGCACCATTTGCTGAAAATGCTATCTTTTTCCATTGATGGATTTGGCCCTTTGTCAAAAAATCAAGTGACCATAGGTGTGTGGGTTCATTTCTGGGTCTTCAATTCTATTCCATTGGTCTATCTGTCTGTCTCTGTACCAATACCATGCAGTTTTTATCACAATTGCTCTGTAATACTGCTTGAGTTCAGGGATAGCTTATTCCCCAGAAGTCCTTTTATTGTTGAGCATAGTTTTAGCTATCCTGGGTTTTTTGTTATTCCAGATGAATTTGCAAATTGTTCTGTCTAACTCTTTGAAGAATTGGATTGGTATTTTGATGGGGATTGCATTGAATCTGTAGATCGCTTTTGGCAGAATGGCCATTTTTACTATATTAATCCTGCCAATCCATGAGCATGGGAGATCTTTCCATCTTCTGAGGTCTTCTTCAATTTCTTTCTTCAGTGTCTTGAAGTTCTTATTGTACAGATCTTTTACTTGCTTGGTTAAAGTCACACCGAGGTACTTCATATTATTTGGGTCTATTATGAAGGGTGTCGCTTCCCTAATTTCTTTCTTGACTTGTTTCTCTTTTGCGTAGAGGAAGGCTACTGATTTATTTGAGTTAATTTTATACCCAGGCACTTTGCTGAAGGTGTTTGTCAGGTTTAGTAGTTGTCTGGTGGAACTTTTGGGATCACTTAAATATACTATCATATCATCTGCAAATAGTGATATTTTGACTTCTTCTTTTTCCGATCTGTATCCCCTTGACCTCCTTTTTGTTGTCTGATTGCTCTGGCTAGAACTTCAAGAACTATATTGAATAAGTAGGAGAGAGGGCAGCCTTGTCTAGTCCCTGATTTTAGTGGGATTGCTTCAAGTTTCTTCCATTTAGTTTAATGTTAGCCACTGGTTTGCTGTATATGGCTTTTACTATGTTTAGGTATGGGCCATGGATTCCTATTCTTTCCAGGACTTTTATCATGAAGGGGTGTTGAATTTTGTCAAATGCTTTCTCAGCATCTAATGAAATGATCATGTGGTTTTGTTCTTTCAGTTTGTTTATATAATGGATCACGTTGATGGTTTTCTCAGATATTAAACCATCCCTGCATGCCTGGGATGAAGCTTCTACTTGATCATGGTGGATGATTGTTTTGATGTGCTCTTGGATTCGGTTTGCCAGAATTTTGTTGAGTATTTTAAGGCCGATGTTCATAAGGGAAATTGGTCTGAAGTTCTCTTTCTTTGTTGGGTCTTTGTGTGGTTTAGGTATAAGAGTAATTGTGGGCTTCATAGAAGGAGTTCGGGTAGTGCTCCATCTGTTTCAATTTTGTGGAATAGTTTGATAATATTGGTATGAGGTCTTCGATGAAGGTCTGATAGAATTCTGCACTAAACCCGTCTGGACCTGGGCTCTTTTTGGTTGGGAGACTTTTAATGACTGCTTCTATTTCCTTAGGAGTTATGGGGTTGTTTAACTGGTTTATCTGTTCCTGATTTAACTTCGGTACCTGGTATCTGTCTAGGAAATTGTCCATTTCCTGCAGATTTTCAAGTTTTGTTGAGTATAGGCTTTTATAGTAAGATCTGATGATATTTTGAATTTCCTCTGAATCTGTAGTTATGTGTCCCTTTTCATTTCTGATTTTGTTAATTTGGACACACCTCTGTGTCCTCTCGTTAGTCTGGCTAAGGGTTTATCTATCTTGTTGATTTTCTCAAAGAACCAACTTTTGGTTCTGTTGATTCTTTCTATGGTCCTTTTTGTTTCTACTTGGTTGATTTCTGCCTGAGTTTGATTATTTCCTGCCTTCTACTCCTCCTGGGTGTATTTGCTTCTTTTTGTTCTAGAGCTTTTAGGTGTGCTGTCAAGCTGCTGACATATGCTCTTTCCTGTTTTTTTCTGCAGGCACTCAGCTATGAGTTTTCCTCTTAGCACAGCTTTCATCGTGTCCCATAAGTTTGGGTATGTTGTACCTTCATTTTCATTAAATTCTAAAAGTTTTTAATTTTTTCTTTATTTCTTCCTTGACCAGGTTATCATTGAGTAGAGCATTGTTCAATTTCCACGTATATGTGGGCATTCTTCCTTATTGTTATTGAAGACCAGCTTTTAGGCCGTGGTGGTCCGATAGCACGATGGGATTATTTCTATCTTTCTGTACCTGTTGAGGCCTGTTTTTGACCAATTATATGGTCAATTTTGGAGAAAGTACCATGAGGAGCTGAGAAGAAGGTATATCCTTTTTGCATTAGGGTAGAACGTTCTATAAATATCCGCTAAGTCCATTTGGCTCATGACTTCTTAGTCTGTCTACGCCTCTGTTTAATTTCTGTTTCCATGATCTGTCCATTGATGAGAGGGGTGTTGAAGTCTCCTACTATTATTTGTGTGAGGTGCAATGTGTGTTTTGAGCTTTAGTAAGGTTTCTTTTTACGTATGTAGGTGCCTTGTATTTGGGGCATAGATATTTAGGATTGAGAGTTCATCTTGGTGGATTTTTTCCTTTGATAAATATAAAGTGTCCTTCCTTATCTTTTTTTTTGATGACTTTTAGTTGAAAAATTGACTTTATTTGATATTAGAATGGCTACTCCAGCTTGCTTCTTCCGACCATTTGCCTGGAAAGTTGTTTTCCAGCCTTTCACTCTGAGGTAGTGTCTGTCTTTGTCTCTGAGGTGTGTTTCCTGTAGGCAGCAGAATGCAGGGTCCTCGTTGCGTATCCAGTTTGTTAATCTATGTCTTTTTATTGGAGAGTTGAGGCCATTGATGTTGAGAGATATTAAGGAATAGTGATTATTGCTTCCTGTTATATTCATACGTGGATGTGTTATGTTTGTGTGCTTTTCTTCTCTTTGTTTTGTTGCCAAAACGATTAGTTTCTTGCTTCTTCTTGGGTATAGCTTGCCTCCTTATGTTGGGCTTTTACCATTTATTATCCTTTGTAGTGCTGGATTTGTAGAAAGATATTGTGTAAATTTGGTTTTGTCATGGAATATCTTGGTTTCTCCATCTATGTTAATTGAGAGTTTTGCAGGATACAGTAGCCTGGGCTGGCATTTGTGTTCTCTTAGGGTTCTGTATGACATCAGTCCAGGATCTTCTGGCCTTCATAGTTTCTGGGCTAAAAAGTCTGGTGTGATTCTGATAGGTCTGCCTTTTATATGTTACTTGACCTTTTTCCTTACTGCTTTTTTAATATTCTTTCCTTATTTTGTGTGTTTGGTGTTTTGACTATTATGTGACGGGAGGTGTTTCTTTTCTGGTCCAATCTATTTGGAGTTCTGTAGGCTTCTTGTATTCCTATGGGTATCTCTTTTTTTAGGTTAGGGAAGTTTTCTTCTATGATTTTGTTGAAGATATGTACTGGTCCTTTGAGCTGGGAGTCTTCACTCTCTTCTATACCTATTATCCTTAGGTTTGATCTTCTCATTGAGTCCTGGATTTCCTGTATGTTTTGGACCAGTAGCTTTTTCCGCTTTACATTATCTTTGACAGTTGAGTCAATGATTTCTATGGAATCTTCTGCTCCTGAGATTCTCTCTTCCATCTCTTGTATTCTGTTGGTAAAGCTTGTATCTACAGCTCCTTGTCTCTTCTTTTGGTTTTCTATATCCAGGGTTGTTTCCATGTGTTCTTTCTTGATTGCTTCTATTTCCATTTTTAATTCCTTCCACTGTTTGATTGTGTTTTCCTTTAATTTTCAGGATTTTGTGTCTCCTCTCTATGGGCTTCTACTTGTTTATTTATGTTTTCCTGAATTCTTTCATGCACTTGTTTTTTTGCGTATTCTTCTCTGTAGGCTTCTACTTGTTCTCTAAGGGAGTTCATCATGTCTTTCTTGAAGTTCTCCAGCATCATGATCAAATATGATTTTGAATCTAGATCTTGCTTTTCTGGTGTGTTTGGATATTCCATGTTTGTTTTGATGGGAGAATTGGGCTCGGATGGTGCCATGTAGTCTTGGTTTCTGTTGCTTGGGTTCCTGCGCTTGCCTCTCGCCATCAAATTATCTCTAGTGTTACTTTGTTCTGCTATTTCTGACAGTGGCTAAACTGTCCTATAGGCCTGTGTGTCAGGAGTGCTGTAGACCTGTTTTCCTCTCTGTCAGTCAGTTATGGGGACAGAGTGTTCTGCTTTCGGGCGTGTAGTTTTTCCTTTCTACAGGTCTTCAGCTGTTCCTGTGGACCTGTGCCTTGAGTTCACCAGGCAGGTCACTTGCAGCAGAAAAGTTGGTCTTACCTGTGGCCCCGAGGCTCAAGTTCGCTCGCGGGGTTCTGCCCACGGGCTCTCCGTGGTGGCAGCGACCAGGAAGATCTGCGCAGCCTCTTCCGGGAGCCTCCGTGCACCAGGGTTCCAGATGGCCTCCGGTGTTTTCCTCTGGAATCAGCAATGTGTGCAGAGAGCAGTCTCTTCTGGTTTCGCAGGCGTGTCTGCCTCTCTGAAGGTTTAGCTCTCCCTCCCACGGGATTTGGGTGCAGAGAACTGTTTACCCGGTCTGTTTCCTTCAGGATCCGGGCGGTGTCTCAGGCAGGGCTCCTGTTGCTCCTGGGCCCCCCCACAGGAACCCAGAGGCCTTGTACAGTTTCCTCTTGGGTCAGGGATGTGGGCAGGGGTGGGCAGTGTTGGTGGTCTCTTCCGCTCTGCAGCCTCAGGAGTGCCCACCTGACCAGGCAGTAAGGTATCTCTCCCACCCAATGGATTATTTTTTAACCTCTTCAGCAGCCAGTGTTTGTTGACTAAATATTTTATACAAGTCACCTTTGTAGACTGAGATATAGCAAACAAGGCTACAGCCTGTCCCTTTATATAACTTAAAAGGTTTGGGGCAGCCTGGGAGGAAAAGGGGCAAAGAAGTCCTGGGACGTGGAGCTGCTGTCCTGATGCTGTGACACTGTAGAGTCCTCTTCGCTCTCATGTCCTGCCCCTGAAGGAAATGAAGGAACGGTAACAATGACAAGTTGTGTCACAGTGCCTGGACATGATTTCAAGGTAAAGGACATAGACTCTGCAATGGCTTAGTCCTTCAAATTCTATTTTAAGAAGAGTGTGAAGAAATTGTTACACTGGTCTCAATGTAGAGGATCTTAAACTTTGGGCAGAGTGGGTAGAGATCTTTGGAGTTCTTGCTTTATGCTTAGCTTGACTTGCTGACAGGAAGAAACAAACCCTGGTTTCTAACATTTACTGGGATTTCTAAGCCCTGTGTCTCTGCCCTGGGCACTAGTGACACCGGACACGTGAGGGTGCTCCTGTTATCCATCACATGTCCACCTCAACAGGAACCTGGCAGAATTCATATGTGGCTTCATGTCATTGTTCTCAGTTTTCATAATTAATTACATTTTAAGACTATAGCAGAACAACCTTTACCTCCTTTATGGCTTTTCTCTTGATTTCTATTTTATCTATTGTTTATCTATCACTGCCATCTATATATCATATGTCTATCTCTGTCATCAATTTATATTTAATAATCTATCATCTGTCTGTCTGTTTATTATCCATTTATCTTACATCTATCTCTATCTTCCATCTTGAATTATCTATTACATATTTTGATATCTTTATATCCATTAGATCTGTCATCTATCAACTAAATTACATAACATATATATATATATATAATCTTCTATTTTGGATAATCTATCTATCTATCTGTCTGTCTATCTATCTATCTCTCTATCTATCTCTCTATCTACTACCTATCATCTAATCTATCATTTATCTACTCTCTCCTACTTACCATCCATCTACCTTTTATTATCTTTCTATTATTCATTATTCATTTAGTATGTATATATCTATCTTTACCTACAATCTACATATCCATTTATCTATTTACTATCTATATGTCATTAATTCTGATATAATTTGCTTTTCTGTGTATTTATAATTATATATATTCATTTATCTATCCTGAAATAAACATGTAGTGTTTTTAGTTCATACTCTAGTACCTCTAATCCAGTCACCAATTATCAACCTAGAGCGAACAGTTGAAAACCCAAGTTCTCATGCTCCCTGAAAAATGGGAGTGTTCTGTATGCTTTCCACAGGCATTGTGAGAAATGAATATAAACTTGCCAATTTTTTATAGAAAATTTTGCTTTCTTTGATATGAGGTCTTGGTATAAGATGTTCCTGACATAATCTAAGGGGGATCCTTCAAGAATTAGTTCTTGAAGGCAGATCGTAATACTGGAAGCAGCTACATCCATTTTGTGACCCCAAAGAAAGAAATTTGAACAATCAAAAGGAGAGTCCCAGAAATGCCATTCTCAATTTGATCAAACTATTAGAGCAACAATACTCGTTTGTGATCATAAGGCTACTTTAAAGTTTTTCACATATTGTGCTGGTTTGTATATGCTTGGCTTAGGAGTGGCACTATTAGGAAGTGTAGCCTTGTTGGAGTAGATGTGTCACTGTGGGCGTGGACTTTAATATCCTAGTTCCAGCTGCCTGGAAGTTAATATTCTGCTAACAGCCTTCAGATGAAAATGCAGAACTCCCAGCTCCTCTTGCACCGTGCCTGCCTGGATGCTGCCATGTTCCTGCCTTGATGATAATGGACTGAACCTCTGAACCTGTAAGCCAGCCCCAATTAAATGTTGTCTTTATAAAAGTTGCCTTAGTCGTGGTATCTGTTCATAGCAGTAAAACCCTAACTAAGATATATATATATATATATATATATATATATATTTATATCTATCTATCTATCTATATATCTATATCTATATCTATATATATATATCCTGAATGTCACTGTAATGATAGTGTGTGGTTTTGTTCAGTTAAGGACATTACTAAGTAAAACCAAGTGAGTATACATATAATCAATCCATTAGAGTTTATTGACAGGTTAATGTTATATCATACAATACTTAACAATGAAGTTACAAGCAACTGTGATACTTAAACTTATCATGATCATTTTACTTGGTAACCAAAAAGGAATTAAAAAAATTATGGTATTATTCCAAGATCTGTGACCAACTGACATATTTGATGTTTCTCATAAGAGTAGTGGTTTCAATATCTCTCTGGCTCAATTTGGATATAAATTTCTAAGTTAGTTATAATAAAGCATATTCAAAATATTTGAGTTTATAACAGCTTGTTGAATGACATTTTAAGGTTTATGTTCCATTCATTTTTGCATAAGAAAGAATTCATTAAACTCTTCCTGTTAACTGAGAAAGCTTGGTTGTGAATTTCAGCCTTGTGATAGTCCATTCTACACATGAAAATATAGTTTACTTAGTTATTTATATAAAAACAACCTCAAAAAGCATCTCTCATAAAGAAATTTCTTCTTGACAAAACACTACATAACTTCAATGATTTCTATGAAAATAAATCTCAGACAAGATAATCCTATGAATATGGGTGCGTGGCCAATGTACTGGGATGCTCAGCTCTTTTGTGATAGGAATACTATTGTTGAGTTGTATGAAATTGCCATAAACATGTGATATCAATAGCAAGAACAAAGTTTCAAGCTGCTCATGGGAGAAAAAGAGCATATAGCAAATGAGATGGTAGTGCACTGTTTGAATGAATGGAGGTAAATGTGGACTAAGAGAAAACTGAGCCTAAACAGCATTGATTTCAAGGTCTGTTACACTTTCTGTGCATCTGACAATGCATGGGACTGCCTGTACTTTTTAGTTTGTGTTGTTCAACCAGGCTCTGTGACCACGATATCAGGTTAATTTCAATCTGTTATTTGGCTAATATTAGAAACTAAGATGAAAAAATAAACTTCTACTGTACATCGCAGATAAGTACAAAAGAGATCACACTGGAAGCAGAATATTGATAAAATGCATACACACAGAAGAACAGAAGATGAAACAAGTGGTGGGAGAATGACTCTGTTGTGTGTGTGTGTGTGTGTGTGTGTGTGTGTGTGTGTATGATGTGTGTGTGCATGTGTATGTGTGTGATGTGTGTGTCTGTGTATATCTGTGTGTATGATGTGTCTGTGTATGATGTATTGTGGTGTGTGTCTGTTTGTGTCTATGTGTGTGTGTCTGTGTGTATGTGTATGATATGTGTGTGTGCATGACATATGTATGTGTGTGATGTGTGTGTCTGTGTATATCTGTGTGTATGATGTGTATGTGTATGATGTGTTGTGGTGTGTGTCTGTGTGTGTCTATGTGTGTGTGTCTGTGTGTATGTGTATGATATGTGTGTGTGCATGACATATGTATGTGTGTGATGTGTGTCTGTGTATGATGTGTGTATCCATGTGTGTATGTCTGAGTATATATGTATATGATGTGTATGTGTATGTGTATGATGTATGTATGTGGTGTGTGTATGTGTGTGTGTGCATATATGCATCAAGCACATAGGCATATGCATGGGGTAATTAGAAAGAAATATGCACCAGTTCAGAGTTTGTGTCCTGTTTCTGAAAGAAGAAAGCATTGCCTAATCATTACCATTACGCATTGTTTTCCAGCATATGTGCAGTGCCACCGAGGAGCCGACTGCTGCCTTAGAATGGACAGGTTCTTGCTTTCTTTGAATCAGTAGAGCATCTGTATGTCAGTGGAGTAGAAAACAAGCAGAGCGAGCCTTTTCCCTCCATGCTGGAAGTGGTTATCCTTGTTGTCAAGGCAACACCCACACTTCACAAGGTCACCTCTGGAAACAGCAGCAAGATGTCAAGATGAGATGAATAGACAAAAGCCCAAGACCTCAGCCTCCTCACACTCCCCTATTTTAAATATTCGTCCTAACAAACACTTGTTTACCTAATTCTGTGTGGCCTGGAGTGGTCAAGTGAAGCTGATGATGCCCTAGGTCAGGCCCAGAAATCTTCATGTTCTGTTTCTTCGAAGCCTCTGATGCTTAGTGGGGCTGCTCGGAGTGTGCTCGGAGCTGGGCCAGCAGCCTGAAGATAGATCAAGGCCAAGTTACAAAGATAAGTTTCATTGAGGACGGCATTTGTAAGAGGCTTCGGAATGATCACCAGACCTTTCTTAATGTTTAATTTCAGAAAATGCTTTGCTATACACTAAAAATGTGTGGAATTTTGGTCAGCATCTTTCATTCATCTGGGTGCTCATTAGTTAATTTACTCATTTATCCATTCTTCAATCAGATAATTATGACTTTATACTGTGTGCCTCATATTGCTTTGGTCATGAGACGTGAGTAGAGTGTAGTCCCTGCATCTAAGATCTGAGAGACTCAATCTGAAGAAAATATGACTACGGAATCCACTAATGAAGTCAGTCGTGGAGGGGCATACAGTGAGCTGCTTATCATCTAAGCAACCGTTCTTCCTGGATCAAGGAAGAAAGGGTTTGGGAAGAGAGAATGTTTGCATGTGACCTTGAGAGTGGAAATGCACTGAGTACACAGTGCTGAAAAACAGGTTTCAACAGAGATGACAGCTAGGGGCAGAGATGGGAGGAGTCAGATGCATGCACTCGGATCCTGGTATCTGAAGTTTGGAACATGCTAGAGGGACTTTAGATAGGAGGCTAGCAAAGAAAATCGAAATACATCCATGAAAGGATTTGTGCAATATTTTCAAGAGGTTACTGTTAGCTTTTCCGATATGCCATCTATGCAATAGTTAATGACATTTAATGCCATAATAAAAAACTAGAGCTTTAAGCAGCTTGATATGAGCCCTTTTTCCTTTGACAACTGAAAATTGCTTACACTCATGTGCTTGCAGATGGCTTTATGGAATGGGAATTTCTGAGGCTGTTTATCATTTAAAACAAGCATTGTGAAATCCAGCAATACTCTTTCTCTCCCTTCTTTTTAAAATTCACAATGATATCTGATTTACTGGGAGACCAAGGCTGCATTATTATAATGGAGCTTAGGATGATTTTCTGCTTTTAAAGTAACCAGTGACACTAAACTGTTGGTATCGTCGTTTTGCGAAATCTCAGACACTCTATTCTGTCTTTAGAAAATGATGAATGCTGACAGCTTTCCTGTTTATTAAGATATTCCGAGCCCACAGTGGAATGCATCATGCTAACTCTCCCGATATAAAGAAGAAGGAGGATGATAGTTTGTATTTAAGAGAATGTGGAGGACGCCAACATTACAGAGCTAAAGGCTTTTGGCATCATCTAGGTTAGCCACCTGTTCTATCCTCCATTTGCTGAATAAATTAGAAGCTCCTGGGAGAGTGTGTGGAGCTGACTGGCCTGCCTTGTTGCCAAGGCAACCATTTTTCTCTCTGCTCTATGACTCTGAAAGGGTTCATAACCCATTAGTGCTCCTCTGGGCAAGAATATGAGAACATTTCTTTTTTTTTTCTCCCTCCCTTCTTTTCTCCATTTTCTGGTCAAGATAATGTGACCAGTAAATGCTCTTACCATATATGTACACTCGGATGCTGCACTTCCCAATTTCATGGGGAATTGGGGTGTAAATCTTAAAGGCACATGACAGCTAAATGGAGAGATGCACATAATAATGAATAAAAAATGAAAAAGCTATTTCAACCTCAAATGCTTTCCGAATTGAAAATGTCTGCAAGGCAGAGTTTATTTAAGGCCCACATAGGAAGAAACACAGGCTGCCTGAGTCCAGCGCAGAGGCCCTTTCATAAGGGAGTCCACACATGTTCATCTCTACCAGGTTTGCCGCTCGCAAACAGCACACAAAACCAAGAACGTGAGGTTCTTTCCTTCTTTTCCTAATGCACAGTTGTTATCCTTCTACCTTTCGTCTACCCCCTGATCTTTACCAAATATTCATGCATTTATACATAATTAGGATTTTTGAGGGAGTAAATTTCTGTTACCCCATTTCAGGCAATTTGTATGAGCTCCTCTGCTCACATAAATCCACGAAATAAATTCTTTTTCTTTATAATTAAGTGACCTCAGGCCAAGGCATTGTCATTTATATTGAGATCTAACTTATTCTAAATAACAGTATCTCTTCACCATAGTATACAACCAATAAGGTAATGAAAGAAAATGGATACTGTATTTAAGTACATATATATGTATATTTACACACACACACACACACACACACACACACACACACACATTCAAACACTTTCAGTACTCAATTACTGGTTTCATTAGGGTCATTCTGGGTCATTTCTAACTATCATTTTTTTTTTTTTAACGTTCCAAGGATCAAACACAAGGCCTCACAAGGTATGTGTATTACATGTTCTTTGGACATATACCTTCTGCAGTAAAATGTCATTGCTGATAGGTGCCAGTTGGAACAATGGAACTACATGATATCTACCACAGGCGACATCACCAAACTGAAGATCAGCTAGCTTACCACCATGAAAGTCAGCAGGCAGTGTCTAGCAAGAAATCAAATCATTTCCTGGCACTGGGTTTTATTTGGATTTAGTTTTGAAGCAGACATTTAAATATAATTCTTCTACACAAAAGAGATTATCTTGAAACTATCGGCCTCTAATGTGTTTTGTTCCAAATAAATGGAGAAATTTCAGTGTCCTCCAGTCAGAAGGAACATTTAGTGATGGGTAATGGGAAGTTGAAACCAAGACATCAGAAGGAAAGCACCCAAGGCTGTTATGTGGTGGGCAGAAGAAGCCATTGGGCTTGGGCACTGCAGGACATCCTCAAGACTCACTGCCTTTTGCCTCTGTGTGATCTACCTGTGCTCTATGATTATCGTGGCAGCATTTGAGCTCAGCTTGTGTTACATGTTTCTCCATTTCACACAATGGAGAACGGCCAAAGCGATAGGTAGACTTGACCACAGGGAAACTTGTGAGTGTGCCTCCACTTGTGTTCTGTGCTCCCTGGTCTGTTTCACATTTCCCGAAGGGAGCTGGTTTCCATATTAAAGTAGTTTACTGGTCCCAACTACAGTCTCAAGTCTGAACTACTGTCCATGCCATCTTTAGGGAATATTAGTAGTTTTTTTCTTAAAGTATATTGACTGGAAATTAATTTGTGTTTCTTTCGATTCTTTCATATGGGTTGTATTATTTTGCTATTAAGATCCATAAGTTTTCATGAAACGTAAATTTTCTTGGAAATTACTCATGCTTTTACCTGATTACATGACCTCAGGCTTCCTGCAGTATGCCTAACATACTCCTTCTGGTTCCTCTGTGTTGCCAATGTCAGAATTTCTTTCTTTAGAAGGAAGTATAATATTATGATAATGTATACATTACTATAATAATGTGATAGGTATAATGTCCATATATTCTGTCTGTTAGTCTATCTGTATATAAATATATATAATGTATATAATATATCAGATTTTAGTTATTTGTCCATTTATCTTTTGAATCAATGGAGTCAATAACGCTTAAGTGAATAGGAAAGTATAGATATGTCTTTGCCATGCTGATTTCATTTTCCCTGGAGGCATCCTTAGAGATGAAGTCACTGTATCTTTGCTATCCTTTGAGTATTTTGAGGAACTTCCATGATTCCATCCATATTGGTTGTATGTCAGCTTTGTCACTAGGGCCTCTTTTGTATTGTTCAAAACTTATTTTTTCTTACAGTGCATCCTAAGTATGGAGTAAAGCTTCACTGTTGTTGTTTTATTCAGTCTTTCTGCAATGAGTAGAGATGAACTTTTTTCAGAAGTCTGTGTGTTATTTGTTTTCCTTTGCGAACTGTCTTTAGATCTTTGGTTCTTTTCATGCAGGTTGCTCCCTTAGAAAGGTGTAAAGTTTGTGAATATTCTCCATCCCCATGCCCTCTCTTCCTCCTGCCAATTGCTGGGTTGCTGCTTCTGTGCCAGAGGATCTCTTCAGCTGATATGATCCTATTTGCTTACTTTACTCTTCTTTCCTGTGCTTTGTGCTTTTTGGGGGAGGGGGTATACAGTGAATTTCTCAACCTTGAGATCTGCTTGTTGATTCCTAATGGATATGGCACCAAGATTATTAACCTCTCCTTTCTGACTCTGATAACTATAACCTCTAAAGTTTTATCCTGCAGAAAAATAGTCAGCAAGTCATAAATTTCTTTTTAGTTATTGAATATGATATTCTATTTTAAAAGTCCCAGAAATTATAAAACATGAAGAGCAAGAAAGTGAACAGGAAATTAAACATCAAAGGCAGTGAGATGCCTTGAGATGAAGATTCTCTGTCCAATTGGATGATTATTGATAGTCCTTTGCTGGGCAGGTTTTAGCATTTACATTTGTACTCTTTGGAAAAGCTTCCCTTTTGTATTTAAAATTTTAATCACATTTTCCTATGTCCTGACACTTCTCAAATCCTTTCCCTACCCACCTCTCTTCACCCACCCAACGTCATGGTGCCTCTCACCGTCTTTCCTTTTTAAAATCTCAAAAAAGTAAAGGAGGATAAAAACCAACCAACCAAACAAGCAAACCCAATAAGACAAATATGCCAAGTCAAGTCAAAAGGAAACAAAAGAGCACACAAAATACATGAAGTCTGCATTGTGTTGGGGAGCTACTGGGCATAGAGCCTGCCCTCCATATGGCTGATATGCCTGTGTCATTCCACTGGGAGAAAAACTGATAGTCCCTTTCCAGAAGATATAAATTGCAATTAGCTTCGAAGTTAGGGGGTGGGATTTTCTATCCACTTCCCCTTGTCAGTGCTGATATTTTGTCTTCTTTAAACCTGTACAGGTGTTAAACATACTGTCACCAGTCTCTGGGGGTTCATAAGTCTATTCGCCTATAGTGGTTTTGTTTTTTTTTTTTGTTTGTTTTGTTTTGTTTTGTTTCGTTTTTTGTTTGTTTGTTTGTTTGTTTTGGATTCATGTACCATGGATGACTCTTCAAAATGTTACAGAAGCAGCTAGCCACTTTGCACTTTTCTTTTTACATTGAATGTAAGGCCCTTCAGTGAGCTGGAATCTATGCCTCACAATGCTAACGTGGTCTGATCCTGAGACTAGATAGATCGTGAGCCTAGGAGAAAACCTATTCCCATTATTCTGCTAATGGAACACAACAGTAAAATGACCCTAATGACATATTGTTATACCAAAACATCAGTGCCCCATACAGTCCTCAACAAAAAAAGCTTCTTTTTTCCCCAGTAGACGGAAATTTACACAGAGACCCACAACTGGGCAATGCGCTGAGAATGAGGACCTTTGGAGCTCTCAGCCCTAAATGGAATGCCATTATTAAAGTCCTTCCCTCAACGCCCAAGGATCTATGTGAAAAAGAAGGCAGAAAGAATGCAATTTTCCATCTCTCCCTCACATTATTTTATGGCACATTTTTAACTGAAATGTAAAACTGCAATCTATATCCCTCTGTGTACAGAGTAGATTGTGTTTCCAGCATGACCTATAATGGTCCCTTGAGAATCAGTTGGCTCTTCTCTAAGTTATAAAACACATTATTTTCCTGATAGGCACTGAAACATTTCTAGTTTTTAACGTGAAATATAAAGTTGGGATAGGTGCCTTTCTATAGATTTTTTTTTAATATTTTTACTGACTCGCATTTTTCAATCATGGACTCTGATTAAAGCCAAGAACATTAACATTTTGACACATTGCCAAACTTCTGGTAATAGCTTGGTAGACTCCTTTTTCACAAGCCCTTTGCCAACAATAGATTTCATAAAATTTATGTTTCTTGTAAAGATTTATTTTCTTACTTTCAATCCTGAGCTTGTGTGAGTTTGTGTGGTTGTATGTTTCTGTGAGTGCAGATGCCTTCAGTCTAGAAGCTTTCAGTGTGGGTCCTGAGATCTGAACTGTCGTCTTTTGGCTTAGATTTTATAAAATTCGAAAGAAGTTTGCTGATTGCATAAGCTATCATGTTCTCTGTTATCTGTGTGGTCAGGCCAAATGTCGGTGCTGGGCATTGACTTGCAGTTGTCCCTTTGTCTGTGTCTTCTAGTTATGTCAACATATTGGGTACTTGTGTTATGGTTGCTCATGAATTTAAGATTTCATTGGCGATGACTTTCCATATCTATCTTTTCGCCAAACAGAACTTAGCATTGACAAAAATTTGCATATTTTCAGTAGAGGATGAATACTACTTTCTCTTTTACTACTATGGATAGAGGTTTTTGAGTTACATTGGTACTATCAGGATGCTTTGTGAACAGGGTGTCTTCTAAGACAAGACATTTCCTTCTAAAGTTGATTTCTTATTCTACCCTTGCCCTGAGATGGCTTTGTTGAATTCTAGTTCCTTTTTCAACTATAAAAACATCATGTACCTTTTTATTGCCTTTATATCTTTAATAGTCAATTTATTCATATTCTTCAAGAACTGAATGAATAACACATTGTTTTTTAAGGCAGAAGTGCAGCTTAGAAAAAACCTTAAGTGGTTCTCAATCTCTCTAATGCTGTGACCCTTTGATATAGTTATTCATCTTATGGTGACCTCCCTAAGAGTAAAAACATTTCATTGCTATTTTATAACTGTAACTTTATAACTGTAATTCTGCTATTGATAAGAATTGTTATGTGTTTCCAAAGGAGTCTCAGTCCACAGCTTGAGAACTACTACCCTAAGTGGTGGTGATTGGTAATACAATCGAGCAAGAGGGAAAACTTCCTGAACACGTGTGTGACAGATTCAGTGGTTAGCTTTGCATCTCCAAAGACTGTATCATATGTAAAGGTTTATTCCTGTGGGAAATCCATTTGCCTAGCTGTGCCACTGCCTATGTGGCATGGCCACCATCTCTGTCCCACCTTCTGCTTGCACTAGAAAGACTTACCTACCATTAAACTGAACTGTGTTCCAAGGAATTGGATTAATCAGAGACATGTTATATGTCAGTGCACCGCTGAAGATATCCTAAGAGTATTGATTTTTCAGTACCAGCTCTCGGTTCCATGGCTGCAGACACCTGGAACACTCTAGTTCTACTCCGGCATAAGAGGTTTAATCATAAAATGCTTTTAAACTAATTCTTTCTCATCTTCTCACTAATGTGAGTTATTTCAGGTCACAGAATCTTTGTAAATGATCTTGGTATTCCCCCACACTCTCATTTAGTTGGAAGATTTATTTAGGATCCAAAAGCTACTGAATGAATTAACTTTTAAGTATGACTCATGCTTCCAAGGAAGAAAGCAGATATATCAAAGGTATAATAAAATCCTAAGCTTTTTCTTATTTTATTGCTTCCACATTAATTCAGGCTAGTTTTATTCTCAAACACCTTGAAGCTCTCCCAAGCAACATGGTAAAGCTAAATGGCCAACCTGGCCTGAGATTCTGCAATGCATAAATCTGTTTAACCTCTAATGAATTTAGCATTGTTCAGGGAGGGAGCATCTGTCTCTATTGACTCAAGATGCCTTTGTGACATTTATCATGGAAATGTTCTGGTTCTTTGGTCACAATATCACCCTACTCTGGTGCTTTTAGAAAACTTAGATTCTTTCCCCATTAGGAGACTATTCTACACAAGATACATCTACATGGGGTATCCCCTATTCCCTCTGGACATCATGAAAATGTCTTGCTTACATACAGAACTCTTACACTGTCTAAACTCATTTCCAAAACAAAAGAATTAAGATGGTCTCTATATGACTATGCCTTAGCTGCCGAACTTCAGTTATAATTTTTTTCAGTATAAGTTTCTTTTATTTTGAAATGATGGAATGAAATTGCTTTGTAGCTGAAACGATTTTTACCAGGAAGGAACCCTGAGTGCTCATCCACCCAATAAACAAACTGGCAAGTCTGAGCCAGCTGCACCCCCACCCCCAGCCTTAAGAACAGAGAAGGTTAGGAGGAAGGCTCAATCTAATTCAGGGTTGTGATGGTTGGCAGAGTTCCAGTAAAGCACAATTGCAAAGTTGTTGAGATTACAGAATATAAGTCATAAGTAGCAGCCATCCAATCCCTCATATTTTTCCACTTATAAAAATGAAGTCCTCGGGGGTTGGGGATTTAGCTCAGTGGTAGAGCGCTTGCTAGGCCCTGGGTTCGGTCCCCAGCCTATTTTTCCACTTATAAAAATAAAGTCCTCATTGAAAGCTATGTCTTAGGACTGTCTATCAGTCCATTCGTCCTTAGAGAGTGGGCTCATTTGGCTTAATTCTGGCTTCAGAGACCAGAATCAAGATTCCGAAGAGGAAGAAAAAGGAGGCTCCAAGTGGTAGAAGGCGTGTATTCATTATGCTAATTTATAATAGGCTTAAATTCATTTTGAATGAGCTTATCAGCAGGAGTTCACATAAAATTGTAGTCACAGGTGGTCTCCAACCATCTGCCAATGGAAAACACTGAGTCAGGAGTGAATCACCTCAACCCAATGCTGCGGAGGTGCTGAAGTCATCTGGCTGGGAGAGTTGTGACCGGAAGCACAGTGACAGTAGGACTCACTGGTAGCCATGGGCTGGAGATGTGACAAGCCAAGGGGCACATTGAGAAAGATGTACTAGTTCATAGCTATATAGCACCAACTGAAATCATCTAATTTTTTATTTTTTATTTCCTATTTTATTTAGTTATTTGAGAATTTTGTCCAATGTATTTGGCCATATTTACCTTTCCCTCATCTCCTTTCAGATCCAGATCCATCCTTCATCCTAACCAAGTAAACTTTGTATCTTTTAAAAAACAGAGCAAAATAAAACAAACAAAACAAAAAATAAAATAAAATAAAAAACTCATCGAGTACAGTATGTACTGCTAATATGCTTGACTGTGCAGCCTTCCCTGAAGTAGGATCAACATAACAGGGACCACACCCTTAAAGAGAAGAGACTCTCCTCCTCTCAGCAGCTATAAATGGCCAATAGCTCCTTAGCTAGGAGAAGGATCTCGCCCACCTCTCTTTTCTATGCTGAGATTTTCTCTGGCTTGAGCTTGTAGGGTCTTGATCATGCTATCTCAACTGCTCCAAGGTGAGTTCATATGTTCAACTGCATTGCACTGTCTGGAAAATAATCTTTCTTGTAGCCATCTGTAGTCTCTGACTCTTAAAATCTTACTGTCCCCTTTTCTATGTTGATTCCTGAACCCTGGGGTGAAGCTGGTTATTAATGCCTTAATTACTTTTTAGATGTATTTATATTAGAATCCAGGACTGTGGATATTAAAAAATATAAAGAAGGTTGTATTTATTTTTCTCCTTATCCATTGAGGGCACAGCATCCATTGAAATATTTATATATGTAATATTTTTGAGGACAGTAACAGTTATGAATTGACAGCTAATTTTTTATCTTGAATATTTGGCCAAACCTGACATAATAACTCTTGAACCCAGTCAACTGAAAATATACTATTTAGGAAAGATGAGAAGGAATAAAATTGAGGAAAAAAATTGATGTTGAATAAAATTCCACATTTTTCTTAACTGTGTCATCAGTCCTCCCGTCTATGTCAAGAGTTCCTCAAACATCACCATTCATTCATTGCAAAACCCTGAGATTATTTTATAGAGATTATGATGGCAATGATTATGATGAAGTTCAGTCATTCTAAGCATTTGGATTCAAATTTTAGTAAACCAAACAGTTATGAAAGCCATGGAGTCTTGGCATATGCATGCACATATAGTTTTTCATCAAGTATAATCTGCTGGCATGTAAGCAGTACTCCTGTCACAGAGATTACATATTCCTACCAGGAACAGGCCTTGGTCTTACCTTCAGTAAATTTATCATCATGGAGCTCAGGTAGCCACAAATATATGGAGCACACAAGGTTGAATACTGTGTGATTAATGTGTAGTGAATCCTGCTGTCTGAAGGGAAGACTTTGCAATGGCATACAATGTAAAGATGGTTTTTAAATGAGGTTCTCGGCAAAATCATAGAGGAGGAATGGCTTCCAGTGATACATTTTGAATGACTATGACAGATTATGATAATTTTGCCTCTTTCGCTCAGACTTCAAATTACTAAATCAGATTATGTTTTTCTTTTAAATGAAGCTTGTTTTTGTCCATATGTCTTCTTGTCTACTGTCTTCTGGTCTAAGATATCATTCTCCTGCTTAGCAACCTGAAAGTCCCCCCTCCATTGTTATAGTATCCATTTTGAGAGAAGGGGAGGGGGAAACATCTGGAAGAGAAGGGAGAAGGAGAAAAATAATCTTCATGTTGTTACTTTCCTGAAATAAGCAATCATATTGTGGAGGTTCCTATGGCAAGGTGTAGCAGGAAGTCTCTAGGATGTGCTGATAGCTTCAAGATCCTGAGAGCTAACTCTAGCGCACACCCAGGAAAAAGTCAGGAACCTTCCAACACAGCCAAAGAAATGAAATCTGGCATAATTGAGTTGACTTCAAAATAGACAATTCAACAGGTGGGTTCCCTGGTGAAAATGGAGTCAGGCCCAAGTCTTGATTCCAGTTATGAGAGAGCCTGAGCTAAGAAGCCAGTTAAGTCTGATCTGAGGAAATTGTGAGACAATAACCATGTGGTAAGTGGGCGGTAGGCTGTGAAAGGTACCCTGATTCCTGGTCGAGATAGGTCCAATCCCTGGAGACCCTAAAAGGGATGGCAGGTACATCCCCAGTCTCTCAGGAGATCAAGGCTTCACTAGCTGCAGTCCCCCATAGGCCCCTGTAGAGAGACTGGAGACAGACCTGTCACGTAGGGCAATGCCCCAAGCCTCTCCTCCACAGGTGAGGATGGGACCACAGATCTTGTAGGCTCAAGACAGATCAGTAGTAGGAACAAGACCATGCCTTCGAATATGTAGATGAGGTCTAAACCAATAGGAAGTACCTACTGTCTGACCCATCCTGAAACTGTACTTACGAATCCTATTCAGAAGGATTAAAGCTGTCCAGGAATTACTCCATCATCTGAGAGCTTCTATCATAAGAGCTGTAACGCTTTGGAAAGGGATCTGCTCTCCCGAAATCACTGCCAGACTCTCCCTTGCACTTCTCGCCAGCTAGTCAGTCTGCTGTTGGTTCAGTCCCGCCCAAGCAACCAAAGCAGCAGCAGTAGAAAGGAGAAGGACCAGCAACAGAGGTGGCAGAAGCAGTCCCCCTCCCTGCCTCAGTTTTCTCCCCTTAGCCTGAACCGGTCCACCTAGCCAGGCCAGAGATCTCTGTGGGGAGTCTTCTGCCCCAGAGCACCACATGTAAGGACACAGAATTTCTTTTTGTGATTTGTTACGAGGCAAGGGAAACAGGTTCACTTGCTTCCCTGTCATCTGTGTGGTCCTGCGCTCTGTCAATGTGGTGAGTGTAGAAGAGATGTGAACCATCTTCTGTCTCAAGCACAATACTATTGCAAGATCCTTCCAAGAATTTCCCCACTGGCTTAGCCAGATTTCAGACAGAAATTTCAAGTGCTCTGGAAGAGAATGAAACCATTAGATGGAAGTAATCTTGGCAGATAATCATCATATAGGAGGCTGACCCTGAATAATCACTAGATGATTTATTTATTGAGTTATGTCACTTACAAGTTTGATGACTTCTTGGTGAGTTATCTAAAAAAGTCTAATATTAGCTAATTGGAGCAGCAATGTTGCAGAAGTAAGTCACTAACATCTGAAGGCAGGACTAGAGCTTAAGCTGGAAAAAAAAATCAAATGGTAGAAGAGCAAGACAATCACAGGACTCTTGTGATGTCCTGAATTCCTAAGGGGATGGGACCTAGGAAATCAAGGACTACTCTTATTCTGATAATGAGCTACTTAGACACAAATCATGCAAAATCACCTTCTCTGACTACTATGAAAGATTGTTCTTTAGAAACCATTTCTGAGCACTTGTATGTGTTTACTTGTGTCCTTTAGGAAATGCACCTGTTAGTTCTGCTACAAGATTTGAAATAGCATGAAGCTCACCTGGGCTATCCACTAGGTGAATGTGGTTTATGTCATCTTACTAATCTTTAAATAGGTCACAGGTTAACTTTTCCAGACTCACTAAAGCTTAATGTTATAAAACCACCCATATGTATGCATAGAAAGGACAGCATCTCTTTTTAGCCATTTGGTTCCCTTACGCATAAAATATATTGATTCAGTAAAAAGTACATTGTACACAAAAAACGTACACAAAAGGAGACCAAGTAACCTATAAAAACAAGTTAGGCAATATTTTTTGAAGGATATGGATTTTAAAATATGTCTCTTAACACCAGTGGGGTGTTGGTTCAACACAGAATTGAAAGGATTTGATTCCTTTATCCTCGTCATAATCCCCATATCATTTGCGTTCAAAGAGTTCTTCTAAAATGTATTCATCTCTTCCGCAACAGAGATAGTAATTGCCATGGGTGTTAAGACTCCCAATGCTATCACCATTATAGCATCTCATGGCAGCACTTAGTCTGAATTAGTGGTTATATAGTTTGATGGATCTATGAACCTATGAAACTTTATCTTAGCGACAAAGTTTTTCTTTATATAATTTGATAATTCATGACTATAATGTTATTAAAAATGAGGATATCTATTCTAAATTGAAATGATGGATTGTTTTTAAATAAAAAATAAATGGCCAATTTAAAAACCAGAACAAGAAGAATAAAGTCCAAAGTTATGAAATTAAGAGAAGATTTATTAACTTTTGTAAGTTCCATAAATTTTCTCTCATTAACACCAGTAAATTCAGTCAGTTGCAAAAATCGTATAAACCAAAGCTCAAGTGGATGAATGGTTACATGAATAAGTAAGATACTGACATTGTATCAACTCTTTGTATGCCTAATATTTTCATCATAGCTCCAAATACCTGGTATTTTACTCACGTTGTCTACCTCCAAGAACATATAAATTGATATTGGATATGTTATACATTCATCATTCAGAAATATCTAGTTTGCAAGCCTTTTTCTTCCAGTATATAACTCAGGTCATTTGACCTTCACATTTCATCATCAAACTCTGGTTTATATAACTTTTTTTGCATTAAAGAGCTGGTAGGT